>NC_039289.1:8141355-8351355 GCF_003368295.1 Carassius auratus
TCATTATTTCCATGGTTGTAACTATTGAGTAGAAGAGTTGTGCATCTGCAGGTCTGGAGAGCAAAAGAAAAGCGGATGAATTAAGAAAAAAGGTGAGGGTCAATTAAAAGCTGGACTGACACTTTCCAAGACCAGAAAAGCATTTTTGGATGTACATTCTCAAAGAATGTGAAAAACGCAAAAGAAAGATCCGGTTTGCGATACAAAAATACAAAATGGTAAGGAATTAGTCCATCTGAAAATCAAAAGATCATCATTTACTTTTCCTCAAGGTGATTTAAAATCCTTTAATGGAACAAAAAAAGTTTTGGAATGACTTTTTTGTTGAATTATCAATTTAAAGTTAAAGTCTTATTAGCAATGCCACGTTATCTTCAACAAAGTGAGTTTTCACACATTTTGCTCTTTACAGTTAATATCTATCAGTCTTCGCTTAGAAAATGAAAGAAAAACCATTTCAACTCTAGAGCCAGGTTTAAAATATGAACGAATGAACTGCCCTTAAGTAAAGAAAGCGGGCACAAAATTCTATGGATGTGGGGATTGGATACAGAAGTAAATCAAAAGTTGTACTAACTTAAGATCAACACTTCTCTGTGCTTTTTTAATTAGATTTTGTTGTCATGTTTGAAAATGTTCTTGACTATATGCCCAAAAGTCAATACTTTTTAGCACTGGTCTAGTTTAATGCATTAACTTCACAAATGCAAGGTCTACATTTCTTATATTCAAAATCTTGCGATTACTAGCAGAATTCATGCCCCATTGAAGAGTTTTTTTTTCATGTCCCATTGAAGAGATTCTTGGCGTATTTTGCTCTGTGAGCCTAATATCTGTCCTGTCTGACAGCTGTTATAGAGTGAGATCAATCAGGCAAGAGTTTGTAACGTCCAATTTGCCACAGCTGGATCACGATGCATCATCATTGACAACATGATTTGAGGTCTGCTCCAGATGTCCACTATGTTGCCTGTGATGCCAACCCTCTTCATTTCATCACCTCTGGGGAGCCGCAGATCTCCCATGAGGCCATGCTACGCTATCAACTACTGTCCAAGTAGCAGTGACATCAATCATAAAAAAAAGAAAATAAAGAGAAATTAGTTTTTCCTATACTAGTCTATAAAAATAAAAATAGCAAAAATATAGAGCCGACATCACCATGTTAAAGATTTTTTTCTTGCAATTTTCATGTCAAATTAAATGTCTTTACAGATAACGTCATCACAATCTTCATCACTCATTTGTTTAAATTAAGGTATATTATTATTTAAATAAATGTTTGTATATTTATTTATTTAAGCTATAATAAAAAGGTAAATATTTGTTTAAATGAAAATAATAATACATAATAATATATTAATAATAATCATCAAATTTTTAAATAAATGTTACAATTAATAGATTAATATTGATTTACATAAATAATTTAATACTACTAATAAAATATATTAATAAATAATTAATAATTTTTATTAGGGCCGGGACTCGATTAAAAAAATTAATCTAATTAATTAGAGGCTTTGTAATTAATTAATCGAAATTAATCGCATTTTAATCGCATATAAATATTTGACCTGAGAACAGTGAGAAGTAATTTTTTTTTCACATGAATTTATAGTATACCATTAAATAATGACTGAATACATAAACTTAAGCAACAAAATATTGTTTATTTTTGTTCAACCAAGTCTAGCAGACCAGTGCAATTTTTGCCATGAAGTGTGGCAATAGCATATTTAGAAACAATTTAGAAATAGTACATTTCAGAAATTCAGGAAGCTTATAGATGCTGGAACCTTCTGTAAAGAGTTTTTTAAGTAAAACACAATACTGTCAATTACATTCAGAACATTGGAAACCCTGACTATTAGAAAACATCTCTCTGCTGCTTCAGAGGCCATAACATACTAAGTCCAACTCTCAATAACCTTGGCCAAAACAATAAAGAGTTCAACATAAACTGTAGCACCAGCAAAATAATACATAGTTCAACATAAAGTGTCCACGCTAGCTGCTATATATTTTGCGTTGAGGTGATACTTGAGGCTCGATGTGCTGCTGCGGTGATATGCGAACGCTAGTTGGTGCTTCAGTATAATCGGTCCCGCCGAAACAAATCCAGTGAGAAACGTTCCGCGGTGCAAAAATAAGTTATTAAAAATGCGGGAATTTTTTTTTCTGTAATTAATTAATCTTAGTTAACGCGTTATTTTTTGTGTAATTAATTAATCTCAATTAACGCATTAAAGTCCCGGCCCTAATTTTTATACAATAGTGTTTTATATAAAAGTATAGTATAATTATTATTAATTAAATTATACATTTAATTATTTAAATTTTATCATCATCATCTTCACTATTACAACTACTACTACTACTAATCCTAAATTCTGGTCAATTATATTTTGGGAAACATTAAGTGAAAAATCTGTAACATTGTTGAGATTTTTTTTCCTGTTTTAAATGTTTTAAACCATAGTTTTCCTTTAAAGTCATTTGAATTCAATACTGCGCTACAGTACCCATGACTCCTCTAAGGAGTCAATACCTCGTGATAGCGGGGGGTAAAAGACAATGTGGTACGCATCCCATTGTTTTGCAAATTCCTATTTAGTATTGCAAATGAATTATCATGTTTTTGATCATAGGCCTTATTTGTGTTTAAGCTTTCATTGTGTTCTGAACAAAGTGGGAAAAACATCCCTTGCATATTATGAAAAATGATCAATTAGAATATAATTGAGATAAAAATAAAATGGCACCAAAACAATAATGATGGATTGTTTAAAAAGTTAATTCATTAATGACGAGCTAAAAACAAACATGGAAAAATGGAGCACATTTAAATGCATTGTGTTTCGGGGGAAAAAAACACATTTCTTTTGAACTCAGCTCTAAAATGGTGAAAATGTATGCAAAGGGATTGTATTGCTATACATCAAACAAAAAGCATAAATTATCTCCTAACAAAATTAATTAGGAAACAATTCCGTTGTTTAAAAACAGAATGCAGTCGGACCCAGCAAATGTTGTGTTCTAAAAAAACATGCGCCACCCCAGAGAACATGATGCATTCGGAACTGATTTCATTCCAATAAACAGGACATGACATAAATGAAAACACATTACACGCTGTAAAGTTGAATAGACTATATTATAATCACTCACAGAAAAGTTTTTGTTGGCAAATTTCATGTGGCAAATTAATTATAGCATCTACCCTAACTAAGGCCTATACATTTGTATTTAAAAATATAAATATTCGTTCATTTAAATGAACAAAATGTCTTTTAATAATTTCATAAATGTAATAATTTTAACAAAAATAATTTAACAAAATTTAATTTAATAAATATTTCTTATTATGAATATTTATGTGAATATATACAGTATTTAATACAACAACTAATAATAATAATAATAATAATAATAATCTATTAATTTAAATAAATATCTGTTAAAATAAACATTTATAAACTTTTAAGAAATATGTATTTATAATATATGTGGTATTATTATTTCTTTTTCAGTCAGTGAAGTAGTCAAGGATAATTGTTTTTTCATTTATTATTAATAGTATTTCTATATCTAGATAGTACTCCTCAATAATAGTATTTTATTTTGCTAATATATACTTAATAATAATAATAAAATACATTATTAGTAGTAGTAGTAGTCGTAGTATTAAGGTGAGTTTGAACAAAGCATGAAGAGTAGATACAGGTAGATACAGATGGAATCATTAACTGAAATATTTTAGTTGAGGTTACTCATGCCTGCACCTTTCTATGTCAAAGACAGATAAATCCTTCTCAAATCTGTGTGCCAGGCTGAAGTGAATGTGAATGCACCGTACTCCTTCGAGAAGAAAGACCCTTGTTCCTCATTACCTATGACAGGATACAGAAATTCACTTTGCTTTTCATTTAGGGCCTTCACGTCCTTTTTTATGGATGTCTGCCTTCACGCTTTTACTTACTGCGCCTCACCGGCGGCCGTGTAATAAATGATTATACATTTTCACAGATGACCACCTCGTCTTTTTTATCCCTTCGCCGGTCCCCTAATGCACAAAAAGTTAGGGAGCGAGCAGGTACAAAATTTTTCTCCGCAAAACCCTTTTTTGTCTTTATTTATGACGTTGTCCTTGGCAAGGAAAATTTCAATGTACTGAAATGAAAACTATGATTAAAGAGACACAGTGTATGGGCAGAGAGAATGGGACAGCTCTCCATCTCTGTGCTGTTATATATATATATATATATTAGGGCTGTCAAAAATAGCGCGTTAACGGCGTTAATTAGTTGTTTGTCGTTAATTACGTCAAATTTTTTAACGCATTTCACACATGCGCAGTGTGACAAATTATTCAGTTCAGGAAAGTCTCGTCGATCTCTGAATTCTCAAGATAGTAAAAAACAGCGACGAGCGCAGCGACGAAAACACCGAAGAAGCTTAAGGTTTTACCCCATTTACTCTCAAATACATTCATGCCAAGCTCGATAAACAGAGACGACTTTGGTAGTTGATACGCTGGAGCTTCTTCTTCCTGTTATAGCAGTGGTCCTCAAATCTGGCTCGCGAGTTTCATGCAGAGTTTAGCGCAGACTCCAATTAAACACACCTGCCTGTGATTTACTAATGATCCTAAAGACACTGATTAGCAAACTCATGCGTGTTTGATTAGGGTTAGAGCTAAACTTCGCAGGAAAGTGGATCTCGCGAACCTGATTTGAGGATCACTGTGTTATAGCGTCCTGTGTTTCACACTGCGCATGCGCAGAACATCTACATGCAATGCAGCGAAAATTACAGCTGTTTGGGAAAGCATATGCATTTTTACTTGGTTTTACTGGCACTTGAAGCCTTCAGAATGTGAAAATATCGATCCTAAAGTATTGTGGCAGAGCAAATGAACACCTCCCAAAAACAAGAGTGCCCAGAGTGCTGCTTATGTGATGGTGGCACATGTTTTTGTTTCTGAGTTCATTCTTTTGAGTTTCTCTATCCATAATTTCATAGATATGTGGCTATATTTAACCACTGGTTCACCTAAAACTCTTACACTATCTGTAGTTAAATGGCATGGTTTGATATATTGCTCAGGTAAATTTGATCTAAGGAAATGTTAAACTTTTGAAATTCAGAAAAAAAGAACCACATGATGAAACAATACATGAAAATTATGTATCTGTGTCCTGTTATTTATCTTTTCGTATGCATTTCAGAAAAAAAATGGTTAGGATTCAGGTGTAGTGGCAAATACAAATACAAATAGTGATTAATCATGATTAATCCACTGAAAATTCTGATTAATTTGATTAAAAATTTTAATCATTTGACAGCCCTAATATATATACATGATGCTGGGTGACACTACTTCAGGAACAAATGAAGCTGACAGGATGAAAGGATGCCGTGACATCAATGGGTTTGGAGGGAAAATAAGCACCGAACAACATCCACAGCATCTGATTTTAGTAAGCAGCAATGAAAGGAAACAGTATCTATCTAGCCAACTAATTTATCCATGGAAAACCGCAAGACCAGCCCCTTGCTGTTCAGACTTGGAACCAATTTCTCAATTTAGTGAATAGCACAGGGGACTTTGATGACGACATGAGGGGTATCAGGTGTGTGTGTGGTTTGCTGGTGATTTTACAGAGGAGTTGAAGGCTAGGTTGGGGTTATGCTCAGGGCAATCTTAAACAGAGGCTAGTTTGCTTGGTGCGACACACAAGCATACAGAAACCCACAATTACACCAGCAAGCCAGATGGCTGTCAACATCTGCTCTGGGTGAAAGGACTCCTAAATGTGCGTGTGTGCATACAGTTAATTTTTTACAATAATAATAATAATATTATATATATATATTAGGGGTGTAACGGTTCACAAAATTCACGGTTCGGTTCGATACGATTCACTGGTGTCTCGGTTCGGTTCGGTTCGGTACGTTTTAGATACAGCAAAAAGAAAAATTTGCAGATACATTTCCTTGATTTTTAACAAAAAAATTATTTATTAAAACTAACAACGTATGTTTTTTTTTTTGTTTTTTTTACATTGAACAATGATGGAGCTATTCTTTACCCATCTTCTATGGTGTTTTCTTAGCAGCATACTGTATAAAACAAAAACAGCTCCTTATAAAAGAAAATGAAAATGTTATATTGATGTAGTAGTTATGAACTAATACAAAGATGTAACTTTTTATATGGAACTCTATAACTCTTTATATTGAGTGTGTTTTTACTCAATTGGTTCTCTATAGGGCTTGTGTTTTTTGGAACAAAGCAGGAATTACAGTCTGGCTGAAATGGGCTCGTGAAGGAATATTGTAATGGGGCTCAATTACATTAAGCATGTTCTTAAAACCTGCGTTTTCCACTACAGAGGCACTCGCACACTCAGTACACGCTGAAGGCTCGTTGCAAAAAGGCTAAAGGGTCTTTCACACAGGACGCGGTATGCGCGGCGCTGGACCCTGGGCTCAGCGTTGCCCTTCAGATACAACGCGATTTGCGCTGCACTATGCCAAGAGCAAGGTAGGAGTTTTCAAAACTGCCCGTGCATACGTTCTATTTATAACAGTTATTCTTTCTAATAATGTGCAGGCCTGTTAATTGTATCGTACTGCTCAGGAAATTCTGACACAGTACAGTACTAGTCCATTTTGATTTCCGTGCTTGTTTGGATGCCCCGATCGATTGGTAAAGTGCACCCAAACACCAGACCTGTTGGTTACTGGAGGATCTTCTATTTCTGGTCTGTTAAACGCATTGGCCATTTTGCAACGAGCCTTCAGCGCGTACTGAGTGAGCGAGCGCCTGACTGAGTAGCCTAACATAAACATATAAGTTGGTGGGTTTTTTTCTTCTTCGTGGGTGTCAGGGGCGTTGCCTGTTACGTCGTTTGGGTTATTGGGCTACCTTGTTGAACGCATATCATTATATTTCACAATTTTTTATTTATTTTCCAAATATAATTAATTAGTCCAACGAACCGTTCGGTACATAATGCGTACCGCGTACCGAACCGAAAGCCTCGTACCGAACGGTTCAATACGAATACGCGTGAACTCAAAATTTAAGATATAGGGGCAGAAAATGTATATGTGTACATACATAGAGTTCTTATTCTGACTGAGTAAATGTAATCATTTGACTCAAAAGATGACCCACACTTTTAGAAAATAATAAAGGTAAAATACCTTTACCTAATATAAAGCTAAAAATCTATTTAAACTCATTGAACCAGAACGTTGGAAAATCTAAAATATAATAACCCAGAAAAAATCTACACAGATCAAAGTTGAGATGTACACACTCAGCAGCCCAGTGTTGCTGCTTTCTAGCTCCTTGGTTGTAACTACTCATTGTTTACATTGTTAACTGCTACTTACACATTTATAATATCAGTCATCACCACTCGGCAAGATACATCAAGGAGATTAGATATGGATCTGATATGCTAATATTATTAAAAAAAATTACAACTGGAAATATGTCACTACTTTGATAATATAGATATAAACATTACAGATCAAATAACCATCAAATTAACTTTCTTGATTGATAGCTAGGTCATTTTAGCTAGTTAACTTAGCTTCTTAATAACATGAGCATTATTCAGATCATCTACTCAAGTAAAATTACTAATACCACGGTATAAAAGTGAAAGTATGAATCAGCAAAATGTACATAAAACTATCCAAACAAAACATACTCACTGTGCAGTAAAATGGTACCTGTCAGTTTTTAACCATTATACTTTATATGATATTTTTGGATTATTATTTGCTATTAACTAGTTGCCTATTTGAAGCAAAAGTCAGTTAATAGTTAATAGTGAAAATTGGACCCCAAACTAAAGTATGGCCATACACACATATGATCTATTTAGATAGAAAAGTAAAACCTAATGCTGCTCAAAAATGTGACAGCAGATGATAACATTTAAGTCAGTTCTTTCCAAGGTCAGCAAACATGCGTCGTTAATGTGGTGCTTTAACAAATAAAGAGTGACTATTCTGTAGTTAATGGAATATCAAATGTTCTGGACACCCATTCTGACTTTAATCTTGGTAGGATTACGCACAGCAAACCCAAAGAAACGTCTCTTCTTGTCAAACTAAAGTTGATGTATCAATCTGGGTAGGGTCACGAGATCCAGGCTTCCTCTGTTTGTGTCAGACAGAGCCTCCTGCATGTGGCAATAATTACAGAAATATGAGACAGAACAGCTCTGGAAGAAAAGAAATCGGAGCGCGAGAAAAAGACGCTTTTCACGCATTTTTTAAGAGACCTGCTAATGTCTCTGACGCCCTCCAGAAAAACAGTTTAATTAAGTTGTATACACAACGTTTACTTTAAGTGCCAGCGGTCTTTTAAAAAAGGGGCCAAATGTCAGCGTTGGGACTTGACGCTGATGTACTGCAGAACCTACAAACCGGGTCAAGTTTGGAGACATGTTTAGCTGGGTGGTGAGAATGTCAGAGGCTTCAAAACCAGGCCCAGCTGTGAAACACATCGCTTCAGGAGAACGTGAACCAAAGGTTGAAAGTGATGTAGACTTCCAAATGTTAGCCCCCCGAAAGTCTAGATTAGGTCTAAAGGCCTCCTTAAAGAAAGTTTGATTTGAGAGGTACAGCAAAAGGAAAGATCATAAATAAACAACTTTTTTTAATGATTAAAATGTCTAATTCAGATTAACACTGAGCTTTCTAAAGTTGTGTTTTGATGTGTAATCAGCTATCTGTTTCTAATTTGTGATTTCCAGCCAAGAGACGGCTATTAAAGGTACATTGTTAAATAAAAACATTGTTAACTGGTTCTTATGTGGATTTGATTCCAACCCTGGACTTTTTGACATATTAAACTGCGGGTTAGAAGCTGTAACTCTTGCCCTTTACAATTATACCCGTCAATGACAAAATAATTTTATTCGATTTATCGACGCGTAGCCAAAATTATTTCATATGCCTGCACAGGGTGGTCTGACTCACTGGTGAAATAAAGAAAACTAACGCTCTGCCAGTCAGCTCTGAAAACCCAGAAAGGTCCTGGAAGGAGGCAGGAAAGGACAAGTGGGATCTGAAAAAGAGTGAGGGAGCGAGATGATGATATTGATGAAAATGAGTGCTGTGTGGAATTTGTTCCATCATTTTTGTGTCCGTCAAGTGTGATTGCTTATAAAAGTAAAAGTGATCTGAGGAATCATTCATATCTGCAGCAAAAACCAACACTGACCATTATTCAGCAAATTTTCTCTTACAAACTCCAGTCATTTCAACAGAAACCTACACAATCTACACTATAACCATTATATCTGGACTGTTTATTTCTTTCACTGGTTTGCACTCTATCTGCCAAGTGCCTTGTGCTGCTTTATTTATCTTTTTTTACATGTCCTTATTTGTATATTTGTAATATTGATATATATTAAATCTGTATTTATCTGCATTTTTATGTTCTTCTGTTAGTGTTATCTGAATGCACCAAGGGACCGTTTCAATTCAGTTTCAATTCTCTGTATGTATGTGCTGTACATGTGGAAGAATTGACAAGCAGACTTTGACTTTGACTTGACAAGCCAGAATTTTGCAACAAGTTCGACTGGGTCACACAGATTCACCACAGCTGCTTGGCTTGAAAGTAAGTTCAGTGTGAGCTGTGCTGCATGCATCATTACACTACTGACAACAGACATTTTTTTGCCTGCAGAACTGTGGTGAAAATTTGCTAATTTGACCGCACCTTTATCCAAATTGTGAGTGAAGGAGAGAGAAACGTAGAGGCAGAATGAGTGCACATAAGGCCCTCTTGAGGCAGGGAGGAGCTGAAAATGAGAAAGCGAGAGTGTTGGAGGGATACCCACAGGCCACCCAGCAGCCAACAGAAGAGGCAGCGCGAGGCAGTCAGGAGAGGCGGGGAGAGTTATTAACTTAGCCCTGAAAGCCCTTCTTAATATAGGGTCCAGCGGTGATAGCTAACAGAGCCTGGCAGAGGTGACAGCTCTTGGACCTGCTTGAGGAAATCCAATTGAGAAGCAGCCAAGAGGAACAACAAGCGCAAAACAGATGTTCCCTGCTATCGCAGAGCGCAACCGCGTATACAGCAGAAACACCCTCTCTGCTCTCAAATTGGTCTCAGAAAAAAACAACAATCAGGATCATTATAACATCTGCATTTCTGTGCCTTCCCGGCTGTTTGTTACAAATACTATTCAAAGGTTTAATATCTCGTTATACACTGAATGGATGCTCAGATGCATCTGAAGGTTAGTCATCACAAGATCGCACATTCAGATTTGATAAAGGTGTAAACATATGATAGAATAGAATAGAATACACATTTATAAAGAAATTATGGTTTTGTGCCATTTCAGAGAATATTTTACTAAGCAAATTCTCGAAGGCCAAACTATTTCATGTTATATACTCTGAAATCAGATATGATGGAGGAATTTCAAACCTCTAATGGATTGAATAGAAAAGAAAGCTTGCATTGTATTGCATACACAGCTTTATAACTGAGAACTCCTAAGATGTTTGTCATATTTATTGTTGATAAGGTCATTTATTTTACTGAATTAAACTGACTCACTCGATCGTTATGAGCTAGTTCAAACAGATGACAAACATTTGACATCCTGTACAGCATTTTAGTTTTTTTTTTATTATTATTATTTTTTTCATAAATAGTATGTTAGTTACATTAAAGCATTTCAGAATATTTAAAAATGTTACTGGTTGTATTTAGTGCAAATGTTTTCACAATTGAGAATAAAAAAATCACAATGTTTTTTTTCCAGATAAATAAGTCAAGTCTGCTTTATTGTCAATTCTTCCACATGTACAGTGAACTGAAACAATTCCTCGAGTAAATTGATTACAAAAAATGATCGAAGCAAATTCCTCTGCCTCGAAGCCTCTTTTAATTTATTTTAAATCTCACGTCAGGTTCTTTGGCAATGATTTTTTTAATGTGACACAACGCGTTTACATCACCCACAAAGCGGAAGGAGACACAAGGAGTCAACAGTGTTTTTATTTGAGTGCGCGGGCAAACGTAAAGAGAACGTCGTGGCCTGTGTCCATTGCAAGATAGAGCTGGCTTACCACAACCAGGGCCCTATGATTTCCGGGATGCAGAAAACAGGTACGTCAACCCATCAAAATAAAAGTCCGGTTTGGTTTAAATACAAGTATTTGCCAGAGAGGTATTACTATTGTTCAGCAGAATGTACATAGCCTACTACTAAAAAAATAAAATAAATAAAACATTATTTTTTTCTAAAGTTTAATCACACAACATTTCTTCCATGTTTTATTTTTAATAGTAAATCCCCTTTGTTTACCCAAAAGTTAAGTTTGCTTAATTTTTAATAATTAAAAGACAAAGTAAATCAATGTTTTATGTGTTTAATGTTTAATGTGCATCTCAGAAAATGCTTTATTTAAAACCCCAATTGAATGGCACTTCAATTCACTTAATTCATCTGTCAACTTTCTTGTCATTGTTCACAGTACAAGTACAGACAGAGAAACAATGGGTAATGATTAAATGTTTATTTTTGATGTATGCATTGCATTATATGCATTTAACAAAAACTTAGTTGTTCATTTTAAGAGACCCAGGAGACTTATTTTCTCTTGTATAATTAATATTGCACTTTAATTAAGCAAAAACACATTTTATCCGATTACTCGATTAATCGATGGAATTTTTGGTAGAATACTCGATTACTAAACTATTCGATAGCTACAGCCCTAGTGCAGATAAAATGATTGTAGTGCAAAAGAGCTTATTCAGACTGATTTAAAGTGACAAAAAGTTCAGAGAGCAGTTCTTTATTTAAACTGACTGAAGAGGTAGTTGAATGAGTTAGTGAGCAGACCAATGCTGCACAAAGTGACTGGTGCAGGTCAGAGTTTGTTAGTAGGAGTCAGGGAGTGGAAGGACCTGGGGATGTGGAAGCTGGGGGGAAGCAAAAGAGGGGATGCAGAGGGCTTTATGGGTGAGACGGGTTCCATAAATGTAATGGAGGGAGGGGAGAGAGACACCAATGATCTTCTCAGCTGCTCTCAATATGCATTGAAGAGTCTTCTGACAGGACGCATTGCAGGCGCCATACCACACAGTGGTACAGCTCATCAGGATGCTCGCGATGATGCCTCTGTAGAAAGTTCACATGATGGGAGCCGGGGCTTTGGCTCTTATCAGTTTGCGGAGGAAGTATAGACACTGCTGTGATTTCTTGACCAGTGCTGCAGTGAGGTCAGTCAGTCCAGGAGAGGTCCTCTGTGATGTGCACACCCAGGAACTTGGTGCTGCTCACTCTCTCCACAGTCGCACCGTTGATGGTCAGAGGAACACGTTGAGCGTGTGCTCTCTTGAAGTCAACAACGATCTCCTTCATCTTCTCCACATTCAGAGAGAGACTGCTGTCAATACATCACCCGGCCAGGCGGCGCACTTCAATTCTGTGGTTGGTTTGTCTAAGTTGCTAATGAGACCCACCAAAGTCTTGTCATCCGCAAACTTAATGAAGAGGTTGTAGTTGTGTGACGGTGTCCAGTCGTGTGTCAGTAGAGTAAAGAGGAGAGGGCTCAGCGCACATCCTTGGGGGGCACCAGTGTCCAGTGTGATGGTGCTGAATGTGTTGCTGACGACACGTACTGCCTGAGATCTTCCAGTCAGAAAGTCCAACAGCCAGTTGCACAGTGAAGTGTTGAGCCCCAGCTAGACCAGTTTGTGAATGAGCTTTTGAGGGATGATTGTGTTAATGCTGTACTGAAGTTTATGAACAGCATTCTGATGAATGAGTCTTTTTTGTCTAGATGTGTGGGTGCTAAGTGGATGGCAGTGATGATGGCATCATCGGTCTAGTGGTTGGACCAGATGACCTGGCCTCCACAGTCACCGGACCTGAACCCAATCGAGATGGTTTAGGGGTGAGTTGGACCACAGACAGAAGGCAAAAGGGCCAACAAGTGCTAAGCATCACTCGGGGAACTCCTTCAAGACTGTTGGAAGACCATTTCAGGTGACTACCTCTTGAAGCTCATCAAGAGAATGCCAAGAGTGTGCAAAGCAGTAATCAAAGCAAAAGGGGGCTACTTTGAAGAACCTAGAATATGACATATTTTCAGTTGTTTCTCACTTTTTTGTTATGTATATAATTCCATATATAATTCCACATGTGTTAATTCATAGTTTTGATGCCTTCAGTGTGAATCTACAATTTACATAGTCATGAAAATAAAGAAAACTCTTTGAATGAGAAGGTGTGTCCAAACTTTTGGTCTGTACTGTGTATATATATATATATATATATATATATATATATATATATATATATATATATATATATATATATATATATATATATATATATATATATATATATAAAAGAGGACCTACTATGCAAAATTCACTTTCACATGTTGTTTCACATGTTGTACACAACCATCCTATAATGATAAAAATCCACCCACTCCTTTTTTTTAACTCATTTGTTTATGTCAGCGCAAATTATTTACACCAGACTGCTTTGTGAATGAGGGTCAGTATAAAGTAGTTTTTGCACAAAAGTTTCTCCTGAAGGATGGAGCAGTGCCAGCTGTTTGTGATCCAGCTACACCTCCAGAAGAATTAAGTATCACACATTAGTTTTCCAAATTGCCTTTCTGAAAGACTTTCTTGGCACTCTGTAAGGCTAATGTTGCTAAAGCTACCACTGTCCTTCTGTTTTAACTGATGCTGCCTTCAAGGGCTACCAGAATGATTGTGAATAGGAAAGCGGGAGTTAAAATTGCATATGAAAGCAATGTGAAGTCGACCGCTGGAATTAGTCGAGCTCATAATCACAAGTGTGGCTTATAAAGTTTGCGATGGCACCATGAGTTTTTTTTATAATGCCGTGCTCCCATCCCTGTAATTAATAAGGTGTATTTTTTTATGCACAGTACAATCAGATGACTGACTTTTAAACTGAGGGAATTTTCTATAAAGATAACAGGCTTGTACTAATAGTGGAGTGTTTATTTGCAAAGGCTTGCACCGGTATTGGCGGAGCTTTCCCTGGAGCACCAGCTCATTTGCATTAAAAGGGGAAGACACGAAAATTAAAATTAAAACTCATCCTCTAAAAGTGGCAATTTTAACAAGCTATAAAAAAATTATCTGTAAAGTATTTTGAAATAAAAATAAAAATAAAAAATAAAAATTTCACATACACACTCTGGGGACATCAGAGACTTATTTTACATCTTGTGAAAAGGGGCATAATAGGTCCCCTTTAAATAAAAAAATTATATAAAATGTATATTATATAAAAAATAATAATAAAAATGTAAAACAGCATAAATCATAAAAGAAATTATATAAATCATACAATTATTCATTTTATTATTTAAATGACAAAAACATAATTTGTGTGTGCATTATGTAATATATGTTAATATTATAATATTGTATAAAAATAATTATAACAGACTGCATAATTAAATAGAAATTGTATTACAAATTATGTAACTTGCATATAATCCACATTTAATTTTTTATATATAATGTATATATATTAAATAAATCATATAAGAAATGATATAAAATAAACATAATTAAGCATTTTATTATTTAAATAAATGACATACTTTTTTAAATAATTATTAATTATTATTTTAAATGTGTTCTTACAGAGCTTCAAGCTACTTTTGGCTTGTAGGGTAGAAATCAACTTTTCCCAAAAGAGTAGCTTGACTTTATCTTAACTTCTTTTGATAATCTAAATAAACGACATCTGCTATGGTATGGTATATCTAATGTACTGATCCCAATCTAAAGGTTTCCTGTATAAAATAATGCCTAAAAATAGAAAATGTTTCACAGATAATCTCTCATAGAACTGAACATTAAATCTTGACATCCAGTGTATTTCACTATTTGTTTGTTTTGTGCGTTCAGGCCTAAAATGAAAGAAAAAGAAAAGGCACGACAATAAGAATCCAAAGTAACTAAACACCAAAAGCTCATGGCCCACATGTGTGCAGAAGAGAGAGAGAGGGAGGGAGCGAGAGTGAATGGTAAACAAATTTGCTTTTAAACAAGACAATTTCACATTGCATGCTTCGAAGGGCCAAGTCAAACATCCTTTCAGAAAATTGATACAAACTCTTAACACATGGGTCAAGCCACACTCTTTGAACTTGAGGAGAAAAGCGGGCCCCGTGTGCCAAAAAACTGTTTAATTAAAAATACTTAGGCATCCACCACCAAATCTGAGTGCCCCCCGCTGTCAGAACGCATGAGACCGCCCTGCCAATCTCAGACAAACTCTAATTACATACTTTACACTGAAAGCAAGAAAAATGTCAGGCTTCACATGGTTAAGACAGAACAGCTGGGACTAGGGATCTGCTCGGACCCAGATCTCTCTGAGTTGGCCTCCTCAGACGCAAGCAGGAAATCTACTGTTTAAAGACGCAGCAGCTCAGTTCTGTGTTCAATATCACGCACCTGCAATCATGCACTTGAGCATAATCTGATGTACTCTGTACTATAAATAAGATTATTTGAAGCTAGATATTATTGCAGGTTGCACAACAAAAACCACATCTTAAATAAAGGCCGCTTGGAAAGGGTGTCTGGGAGTCGTCTTGTTTTCTTCTTCAGATTTGAGTGGGCTGGGGTTAATGGCACATGCCCCAGTCGTGCCACATGCAGTTAAAACACTTTACACAGAGAGCATCAATCCTTATCCAGCATAACTCGGTGTGGACGTCACATGCGTTTAGGGTCGTCCCCGACTCACGGGAGTCCTAAGTGAAAACGAATGGTAGTTCATCGACATGAGCACTTCATTCGTCTTCGTTTTCTAGTCTCTGTCTCTTTCACAGTCTGTGTTTTTAGGCTTTGTCTCCTCGCCGCTGTGAAATAGTCTTCTTACTGTCTGATCATTTGAGCTAGACACATCCTTCCTGGAAGAATATTAACATGTATATTATTATGATGGTTATATTATTTTATGTTGGTGTGAATCGACTAATTTATTCAAAGATGCATTAAAACTGGAGATTTTATTACAAAGAAGATCCATGCATATCATTGTGCTGTTCAAGAATATCACACGTTTTGACCTTTTCATGAAAAAGCACGATTACTTTGGGTCAAGTGAAATAACATTAAAGAAAGATTCATGACATTTATTGAAACAATTAAATAAATAAAAAATCCGGGAACTTTTATTTCAAAAATTGTGCATTCAAAGTCTATAAAAAAAAAACATTTATTTATTTTTCTTGATGATAACACCTCTAAAATATTTGAGTCGTTTAAAAAAAAAAAGAAAAGTAAATTACAAATTAAAAATTTCAAACTTTTTATGATCTCATCCCTCCATTTGTCATTGACCTCTGCATAAACTTAAACTTGAGCGTTTTTGGTATGAAGAGGTGAAAAGCCTTAAAATTGACTACAAGCATAGAACTAAAAACTGCCAGCGAACCAAACTCAACCATTGCATTTTTTTTCAGAGCTAATGAGTCCAGCTGAGACGAGTTTTGAGGCACTTCAAGCATTAAGGTGGTTTTCGACCTGAACTGGGCTCAACTCAAAGGAAGATGATTGGCACATGCTTTGACGCAATGACGATAATTACTTAGAAAAACAAAGCAGAAGACCACATCTGCACAGTGTTAAAAGAGCAGCTCTACAGCCGAGAGCCAAGCTGTCAGTGGCCCTGTGCTTTTTCCCACCTAGAGTGGGTAACTCTCAACACAAGCCACCGAAGCGACAAGAACCAGATTAATACGAATCAACATATCCTTGTAAACAATGGTTAGGGGCCAGGCAGCAGGAGACACTTCACAAAACGACAGTCCCGCCACACAGGAAGAGCAAAAGGGATGGAATGTTTTCTGAACTACTCCCGTTTTCATTATCTTTACACATTTTCATTGTTTCACATTAGATGAAACCGATATTTGGTTGTTGTTGTTTTATTTGTTTTTCGTTTTATTTGAGCAGAATGTGAAAATTAAAACCAGAATTAAACCAGTTGATTCTATTCAACAACAAGCATGTCTCACAATTAGGATTTCTTTCAGATGAAATATTTATTTCAAAGGAACATGTGCATAAATAATAGCTTTTTTTTCCCCGGATTTTATTTCCATGTAGAAAACAAACTGTTTGTAGGAATGTAAGTTTTGTATTCTTGGTGGTAACTTTTTCAAATTTATTTTTATTTTTTTCTTAAAAGTGAATGACTCAAAAAATAGTACCATTGTATAAACAATCATGAAAAAGGAATTGAAGTTAAAATTCAAGTTTGTAGGAATGCAGTACTTGTATTCCTACTTATTCACAAAAATGTTATTTATTCATTTATTTATTAGATTTAATGACTCAAAAATGATTGGTGTGTGTGTGGTAACAATCAAACAAACTAATAAAAAATGCATACGTTTAATTGTTTAATAGAAGTTTTCAAACATTTGTCTTTTTTATGACAAATTTTTTTAAATCAAGAATATTATGAAGCTTCATTGGAGGTTATTTCACATTGAACCAAATTAACCTTTTTTTTCATAAAAAGAAAAAAAGATGTTTTTAAAAAGCCCAGACACGTTTTTTTACTTTTTATTATTAAATAAGAAATGCTTCATAACTGTAACTTAAAATGAATAAATAACGAACTGTAAATAATTTCTTATAAAAAACCACAACAAAACTTATTTTTTAAGAAATCCAGTTTTTAAAATGTATTTTTTTTTTATTTTCTGGGTTGCGCACCAGAAAAATCTGGGATTTCCCTTTATTTATTGTCTGTAAATAAATCTTAGCACAGATTTCTGTTGGATTCAGTTTTAAGACAAACCAACGATTAAAACGGTTCATTCCAGTAAACAACAAGCATGCCCCACAATTAGGATTTCTTTCAGATGAAATAATGATTTAAAAAGAGCACGGCCATGAATAATACATATCGTGTTTATTCTGGATTTCATTTCCATGCAGAAAACGCATTGCTCACTGGTAAATTGGCATCAGCGTTTGACAGCCTTTACGGAAAAAAAAAGAAGAGGAAGAGCTTTTCTCTTGCCCGGCCTGACCCAGTTCTTGTTAATTATCTGCAAAGTATACATCAAAGCCCTCCAAACAGTCCACAGCACTCAGATTAATCCAGATTTAAAAGACATCCACACAAACCGCCCATCTCATGAACATATATCAACTGAAACTGCAAATGAAGCAGCCATTGTTTTTGATGTAATTTGGGTGTCGGAGTGGTTTCTGACACCCGAGGTTGAACTTGTGAGGGCTGTGTTGTTGTAAGAGGGGTTGCAAGGTCGTCCCCAGCGGGTCATGTGATCCTCAATCTCCTGCCAGGGTAGCCGAGTGATTTGCTTTCCTATGACACAAACTATTACTACACAGAGCCGGCAGGTAATTATAAAGCAAATAAATGCGGGTGGGAGCCAAATGCGACAGGCTCTTTTGGTGGTACGTGTAGGCTGTGGAATTCCCTTTCCTCTCAACAGGAAACAGGTTATTCACAATGATTATTCGTCGCTTTCTGGCCAGATTCCAGCATCAAAGTGCCATTTTTCTTAATGTGGTAGGGTCCAATCTCACCCTTCAACGCCATATATACAGAAACATTCTGACGTGATAAATTTCTAATTATGTTTGAGCAGCATGAGCCAGAAGGTAAATATATACATATGATATATATGTGTGTGTTTGTGTGTGTGTGATTTAATTGCTTGTGAGTGGGTTTTTTTTTTTTTTTGTCTTTAAAAGGATGTCTGCCAATTATTGTTTAATTTAATTAAAAAACAAACAAACAAATTAATATAATAACTTAATAGACAGCATAAAATATAATTTCAATTCAAGTTGAAAAAAAAAACATTTTAATAATAATAATTCATAATAATAATAATTAATGGTAATTCTAACGGTAATATTTGGACAGTATATGCCTTTGCAATTTAAATATGATCAAGAATGAAAATATGTAAATATGCTTATGTACATTATTTGTTATTATTGCTCAGACTAAAATAACAACATGATCCAGAGGGCAGGTTTATTATACTTACAAAACTTAAAACTGAAACTAAAAAACCTACTTTTAAATTAAAAATAAATTAAAAATTAATTGTTTTATTTCAGATAGCTGCCAAGACAATATTTCTCATTTTAATTTAGTTTAATTTCATGTAATGAAATAACTGATGCAATAAATCTATACTTATATATATATATATATATATATATATATATATATATATATATATATATATATATATATATATATATATATATATATATATATATATAAACTAAAATAATTACTAAAAACTAGTAAGAATGACAAAAATAAACAAAAAATACATATTTTACATATTATATGATTAAAATAAAAACAGAAAATATATTTAAAAAATCTTTTTCAAAAATACTAAAAAACACAAAGTCATAAACAATACTATATAATACTGCTAGAAGGGTCATATATCAAACTGTGCACAAGGCACAACTATTATCACATCTAAAAGCTTTGTGTTTCTGGTTTTGAGACTCAGTGAGCAGAATATTTGTGTAGCAGACTGAATTTTTAACAGACATTTTTCTGTGTTTTCCGTCTTAAACAATTCCCCTCGAAAAACATTTCCCTGGCTGGGGGTTTGGGGACCGGCTGACCATGGAGGCCAGAGGGAGTGAGAGACGAGCTGGACACCTGTCTTGACTGAGGGATTCCTGTCCTCCTGTTTTTGTTTATTTGAGAGTTTTTAAAATTAGACCCTTGTCTTTTTGTGCAGGGTTTACCGCACTCTTCCAGGTTGCCCCCTTGTGGACCTCAACTTGCATCCATGTCAAAATCATTTCCCAAAACACTCCATTAAAGTGTTCAGGAGGTTTTTGTTGACAGTGTTTGAATATGGAGTCCAATGCTTTTCATTTCAAAATAATATTTCTATTCTAATCTACTCTTGCACTGAGAAACTTTACATTTTGCAATTAAATTTACCATTAAAGTTCATAAAAACACCTACCGATTGAAAAAAAAAAAATCTGAATTTCTGCTAAACAATTTAGGTAATGAAATAAGTAATTGATATTTAAAAGAAGTATAAAATTGCATTCTTTGTTTGAAGAATCCACCTTAATTCAACACCCAGTTTGGAGTTTGTGACCCCAAACCCCCTTTAAACTCTCTATCCTCAAAGTTATTGATAGAGGGAAATTATGAGTGTATAATGCTATGGACAATGCATGGTGAGGGCCTTTTATATAGCGGTAATGGAGAGCACTGAGTTTTTGAATGACATTGCACTGAGATTGGATGACGGAGGGTCGTGCGATTTATGGCCGAATGAAGCACCTCCACTTCCCCCCACCCCATCCTCTCCCAAAGCCATTTATTTCAAGCAGGATAGAGAAGCACATGGTGGTGTGTATGGTTCTGGAGTTTGTATATAAGACAGGATTAATCATCTAGTTTTGGGATCATCTGAGTAGGATAATTCCTGTGTCATGGTTTCAGCATTTGAGAACAGAGAATACTGCTTATTTTTTTAAGATCTTGATCCCTTATTTTATTCACTTGGCAGGTTTTTTCATCATCTAAATTTGGCTGGGTTGTCAACACATTTTCCTGTGGTGTGACAAACTCAGAATACATGTTTAATATTGCTTTACATGGACTTTAAGATGTTTTATCACATAAAAAAAAATCTCAAACAAGTCAGAAGTTGTTCAGATATTCTGTAAAAAAATATATAGATAGATAGATATGAGTGTGTGTGTTTGTGTGTGTATGTGTGTGTGTGTGTGTGTGTGTGTGTTAAAAAATCAAAAAGCCTTCAAAAATTAATTAAGAGTTTCTACATAGATTTGATCATTTAATTTTTTTTGTTAATAAAATATTCAAATTAAGTAATTTTATACTCCGCGCTCTAAATAATAAAGATTTGTTTGTCATGTTGTTTCCCTCACTCTTAAGGACAAAGCGTGGCCAATGAAAACGGCTTGTCAACATTATTCCTTTTATTGATTTAACAATAAAGTCCTCTGGCTTAAGTTTTATGTTGTTATTGCCGCCTATTGAAAATACAATGAAACATGGAAAGGGAAAAAATCACGAGCGGTATTTCACATAAGGCCCTCTGGATAAACTGTGCCTGTTATATTCTTCACATTTTCAAGGGCGTTTCTTAGAAAGCAACCGTGCCAATGAAATTACGAATGTATCCTCAATCAAAGCAGCTTCAGATGCTAGAATGCTTCATTCAGCGCCCCATGCGGTCCACATTCATACAGTATGAGCGTACACCGTCTCTGCTTCCTTTTAAAAACCATGGGCCGCACCAAAGTATTAAAGAGCTCACAACGTCTATATGAAGCACTTAAACACAAGGTCTGCGGCTCTGAACGACTCAAGCACCCTGGATACAACGGCTGTTCGTTGTTAAAGCATAAAAAAAAAGAAAGAATGCAGAATAAAAACGTTAGGCTAACTGAAGAGAACTGAGAGAAGCATCATCAATGGCTTCATAGAACTTTGAAGAAGTTTGTCATTTCGTTGCTGCTGGAGTGGTTGTTTTCATCAAACACGGTCGAATTTACAATGCAGTTGGTTAAAACAACCGTCTTTGTTATTATTGTCCTTTTCGCAGCTTTACAGAGCCGAGCCGCTTTCACAGATAAAAAGGAGCAGTGGGCAAAATAAAGGGTGGGATTTAGTGAGAAAACAGTTCAATCAGGTTGCTCTGTAACACATGGGAGTTATGTTTTCACCTGCCACATTATGAAAAGGAAGAGGCTGGCAAAATATCCAAGTGGTGAAACGATCACACAGAGGCCTGCAGTGATTTCCTGAGGATTCTGCTTCTCCCCAAAAAAAAAAAAAAAAGACTGATTTTCTGTTTGGACTGATTCAGAGCCAAAATCTGTAGTGACATTCATAATAATTTACAAGTATAAATTATATTATAAAATAAACTGGGGAAGAAGTTTATAATTAAATATAGTCAGTAAAATGGTCTGTAAGGTGTGTGTGTGTGTGTGTGTGTGTGTGTGTGTGTGTGTGTGTGTGTGTGTGCGTGCGTGTGTGTGTGTGTGTTTTAAGAATTTAATATTTTTATTCAGCAAGGATGCATTAAATTAAAAGTGGGATTTATAATCTTACAAAAAATGTCTATTTGATATAAACGCTGATATTTTAAACTTTCTGTTCATTAAAGAATCCTGAAAAAATGAATGTATCACGCTTTCAACAAAAAATGATGAAATGATGAAAACTGCTTTCAACATTGATGATAATAATAATAAAAAAAATAATAAAAATAATAATAATAATAAGTGGTCACTGAGCACCAAATCAGTTTATCAGAATTTAATCTGAAGGATCATGTGACATTGAAGACTGGAGCAATGATGCAGAAAATTCAGCTTTGTATCACAAATTTTTTTTTCTATTAAAATAGAAGACAGTTATTTTAAATTGTACAAATATTTAATAATTTTACTGATTTTATATATTTTAAATCAAATAAATGGAGCTATTATGGCAAGATACTTTTTGTTTTTCAAAAACATTGAAAAAAGTATTTAATAATCCAGTAAAAAAAAAAACAAGGAAATAAATAGTTGTAAAATACATATCTCTGTTTTTAACTTACTCAATATTCTGAAACAACCCTAAATAAAATGAGTAAAATCAAACTTACACTATCTGTCAATCAAGCTTTTTGCAGAGAGGATATATGGAAATATTATTTCTGGCATTAACTGAGCATGATTACAATAAAATACATCCAAGGCAAACAACATCCACATCTACGTCAAACTTTACCGTAGGATCTTCAAACATACCGGTTTAGTCTTACATGCATTTAATATGCAACTTCTCCGATTAAAACAAGTAAAATAACTAAACTGTGGCTTTGTTTCAGAAAGGCCTACATCAATCCTGACTGCTGAGACATTTTTTAATTAGTACGGATGATGAACTATTTATAGTGCGGTTTAATGATGCGAGTCAGGCTAAATCTCTATTGATTTTCTTGTGATATATACAGCTCTATTACGGAAACAACTGATTAAAGAGCTTCACAGATTGCAAACACAAGACTGAAAATGCTTGTAACTGATAAAGAATGACACACTTTTCTTTCTCTGATTGAAATATCACACTTTTATAGTCTCTATGACGCTCTTTAAAAAAGCTATTGGCACGGTATCTCTAAATGAGATCATTTTTGAATGACTGAAAATCATCTGTGGATTTCAACAATATTAAAAATATTTATATACAAAAGAAAATGATTTGTGTTATGAAAGCCACTGCACAGGTTTTCCACAATACAGCAAAATAACAATAACTAGAAAAACAAACACAGACATGTACTTAATGCAAATTAACACATCTGTATATTTTGATTTTATTATTGATAATTATATAAACAATGCTGAAGATATTTAAGAAGTGTTAATCATACACAAAATGACAATAAAAATATTAATAAATATATAAATAAACAAAAATATACTGATTTGTTTTGCAAAAACTACAAAACAGCAGAATATTAAAAACGAAAAAATGATACTGGACTCATATTAAATGTATAATAAATATATATTTTAATAATTATTCCAAATTATTTTGAACAATAATCAATTAACATTTAAAAATGAATAAAACAAAATAATCTACATTTCTGGAAATTATATTTGTTGATTTCGTAATTGATCTTCATGCACAGAACAAATAAAAACATACCACTTAAGTTTTTTTTTTAAATAAAAAATGAGACAGACCTGTAAATGATGTGACTTTTGGTATAATTCAATGCAATATTCTGCATACTTTGATTATGTGCCAGGCTGCCAGCTGAAATGTGGTATTATTATGGAATTAATAATAAATAACATACATATGTTTTTCCTTTCTAAATAATAATAATAATAATAATAATAATTCCACTTAAAAATAAATGTAATGACCAAGAAAATTACTAAATTAATCTGAATTTCCCAGGATGTTCAAACACGAAAAAAAAGAGCAGCTTGGCTGTAATAAAGCAGTTTAGGCAGAATTTCAACAACCATTTAACAGGAAGAGGAAGTAACAGAGGATCTGTTTGGAATCCTTTGTCTTTCGCCAAAAATAATTTCACCCACACTCTGACAGTCACTAAACGCTGGAAAAGGACTAACACAGAAAAACGTGGACGGCAACCACCGCACAGGTTTTCATGGGTCGCACGAAAGCCCAGAATAAAGTCCCAGCGTTTTCCAGAAGTCTGAATAAAACTTTACTGAACTCTCGTCTCACACACACACACACAGATGCACTCAGTCTGTGTTAAACAGCTATTACCTCTTCACTCCCCACTGTTTACCTCAGCTAAAACCACTGTGGGCGTTCACGTGCCGCTGAGAAACACTCTTACCTGCAGCGAGTTCAGGAGGCTAAAGACGTAAGCCATAACCAGGGAGAACGGCACCAGGACGCCACAGAGCCACGTCAGGCCCAGGATCGGCAGCAGGACCACTACGGCTTTCACCGCCGCCCTAAAAGCACACGCGAAATCAGCGCCGATTTAGAAAACCCTTTATTTGATTCTAATCATGCACACAGATTTCAGGGGTCACTCCCAGCACAACAGGAGCTGCTGCTGCTTCTCACATCTTGACAATTTCCACACTAAATCGCTTTTGATTCTGTTTAGTATAACATTACCTCCCTATTCAGGTGACCGCTAAAGCGAACCAGCTGTAGTCCGAACGGGCCTTGCCAAGCAGAGGAAGCGTGTGTTTGATTTTCCTTCGGAGAGCGCTGGAATTGACCACGGCTTTCAAGAGTCACATTGATATTTTTTTTAAACGCTGGGTACGTGTGGCAGCTTAATTTGCGTTGTGGTTATTTACGGTCTCAAGGAGAAGCTGAATCTATAAACCAACATGAGAATCACTATAAAGGCCTGTTTTTAAAAATATAACGTCGGGTTCCCGCAGTGACTGAGCTGTCTGAACGTTTACTTTGAGAGAGAGAAAAAAAGAAGGTCGAATCGTTCCATTAATGGACCGGAAAAACAAACAAAACATTTGATGTTGAAAGAGGCTGTAATGTGCAAATAGATCATTTTAATAGAAAGCCGAAATGAATGAGGACCAGACAGACTCCACGAGCTCAGCTGTGAAAGGGTGCCTCCATGTGGTGCTAAAGAAAGAGCGGACAGGCTCATTCGTACCCTTCCTGAGGGGGAGAGAGGTGTCCTCCTACCTTATCTGCTCGGAGACTTGCTCTTCTGGGCTGGTGTTCAGGGTCATCATCAGAGATCTCCTCTTGGCTGTGGCGATGGTGATCATGACCACACGGGACACAATCATGATATTCACCTTCAATTATACAAATATAGTATATAATAAACAAATATTAGAATTGATAAAAATCATTATTATTATTACAGAAGCGTATACATATATGTAGGTTACCACACTTTTTTTTTGTATTATAGAAAAATACATAAAACTACATAAACGTTACACAGATGTTATATATTAAGTCTTTCCCCGCCAGCATTTTTTTTTTTTGTTGCCAGCCACCGCCAACAATTTTGATGATTTTCACCATAATGTGATGGCCTGCATTTTGCTTTATGAATATTTGAATATACAATACACCAATATAAAAATCAGCTTAAAAAGATCAGATTTATTCTAGCTTAAAGCATTCTTTTTTTAATCAACACCTGAATATAGGTAGGTTTCATAAAAATGTATGGTTTTGAGCTAAAAAAAAATGTTTTATCAAAAACTACATCTGGATAATATTCAGTACGTTAATCCAGTAAATCGCTTCCATCATCACCTCTAAAGCTTGCACAGTCAGACATATACCACTTCCTGGATCATCATTTTACTCCAAAAAATTATGCAGTTTCATTTTACTCCAAAAAATTATGCAGTTTTCGAATATATGCTTTGCTGATGATCGTATTATTTTTAATATGCATCTGCTTGCATAAGAGATCGCTAGTTTTTTTTTTTTTATTCTGTTCATGTGTGTTTTTGTTCGGGAGGTTTTGTACTCGTTCAGAAGATGTGTAATAGCGCCCCCGAGTGTATAACACGTCTTTGGCACGGAAGCATTGTCTTCTAAAAGATGATAACTCGTCAATGGCAGGGAAAGAGTTAATGTAATAACGACTACATTATTATTATATAGCTTATATATTAAATTAATAATAAATAAAAAAATTGCCTTTTAAATTTTTATCTGTATACCAAAAATAACATATTATTATAAAAAAAATAACATGTATATATTACATATTTTATAAGTGTACATGTATTTATTATGGAATTATTTTGTTACTTAACAAACAAAAACATTTTTGTCATTTGTGTTTGTTATTTATTTATGTATTTATTTATGGTTGTTAGTGTTGTTGTAATCATTATTATATAAGGCAATAATGATAGAAAAGGTAAAGTCATACCATAATAATGAAGATGACTGGGCCTGCAAAGCCCCATATGACGCCGTTCTGAACACTGAGCCAGCAGTGACCGTCCGCTGAGTATTTTCCAGAGGCAGAGGCCAGTGTGATGGTCACGATCAGCACAGGCAGACCTGTTAAAGGAGTTCACCCAAGAATGAAAATCCTGTCATTAATTACTCACGCTCATGTCATTTCAAACCCGTAAGACCTTCGTTCATCTTCAGAACACAAATTAAGATTTGTTTTGATGAAATCCGAGAGCTTTCTGACCCTGCATGGAAAGCAATGAAACCCGTTGCACCTTCAAGCCCCAGAAAGATAGTAAGTACATTGTTCAAATAGTTCACGTGACATCAGTGGTTCAAAAGTAATTACTTTTGTGCACAAGTAATGACTTTATTCAACAGTTTCTTCTCTTCCTTGTCAGTGTCTGCTACCATTCATAATACAGACCTACCTGTAATACACACATTTCTATATTACAAGTGTCGTTTTAAACCAGAGCACGTTTTTATAAATCTGTGGCTTGAAAAGTAAGCTTACGCTGTTTTTATTTCAAATAAATGGTTTGCAGTAGCGGTGACACATTTTAAGGTTGACTTCCTGTAAGTGTGCAAATGCTTTGTTGCATAAGTTTGAATATAAATATCTTAGTTTACATGGCATGTGTTGACCATCAGTGTTTGGATGTTAGCTAATTAAAGTAGTTGTGTAAAATAAAATCCTAAAGTGTATTGCAATATTCAATGCAACAACAAAATACAAAGCCATTGAATTAACAGGAAACCTGCATTCCTGTACTCTTGAACCCAATCAATAACGGTGTAGTTCAACAGATAGGAGAGGAGATTGGGGGCGTGGTCACATTACCCCAGCCAATCAGGTAGTAGTATTTCATGTGTCGGTCCTCGCTCAAATTAACGCTCACTACTTTGCTCCAGAGCAGCAGCCCCTCGACCAGCATCCAGCTGAACGCTGCCATGAAGAACAAATGCATCAGAGCTGCCACAAGCATGCAGGCCACCTACGGGTCAAAGGTCAGAGAGCAGGCAGTCAAAGGTCAAAAGATCAAACAGCCAAACAAACGTGGCCATACGCCAGCTTATCCAACGCCAAACATGGCAACAACACTAACGTAGTTTAAATCAGTGTCAGACTGCTGGTACTAAGGTTGTTTCTAGAAATAAACTAAAAAAAAATTGATTTGTTTTCCTTTTTAAAAATGTATATTATAGCCTTGTTAGCATTTAATAACGCAGTAATTTTGCTGTAGTTAAAGGATGTTGTGAGACAGATTTAATACTGTAAAAACACTGTAACACATGACCTTGTATGGCATAAACTAATGTTAAACAGACTATTACAATAATATTATTAATACAATTATATCACAATTTAAAAAATAATTACAATTTATTTATTTACCTAAAACGAATAAAAATTGTTTTGGGTAACTGAAATGAAGTAGAAATTAGGTGAATACTTAAACTTAAAATATAAAATTAAATAAATAAAATAGGCATGCAGCTTTGCCAACTTTTTTTATTTATTTTATATACTGTATATAATATTTTTATATTATTATTTTAGTTATATTTCTTCATGTTAAAGACATTAAATATTATATCATAAAACATTATTATGCATAGCAGTGTTGTTATTATTTAAATCTAAAATAATTTGTAAAATGTTTTATGTAATTGAAATAAAGTTGAAATAAAATAAAATGAATATTAAATACAAATTTTAACAAAAAAAAAGCAAAAATTAGAAATAACTAAAATAATAAATAAAAAAACTAAAGCTAAAACTGAAATAAAAATTAATTATTCCTATACAAAAATTCACATAAAAAAAATACAAAGCACATAACAAAATTACCAGAGCTTAAATTAACTAGCATTAAAATAAAAACTGAACATATCAAATTTAAAGTATTAATACTATAATCAAACATATAAATAATCCTAAAATAACACTGTTACACAAATAATTTAATGATTCACCATCTTAATCATTAATTCATTATTCTGTTAAAATATACCAACAACTACAACCTCATTCATAATTTTATGCTACAAGTAAAAGTGTGAAAAACACCAAACCTTATTATGAACAGCAGAACCACTGCAGAGAAGGACAATTTGAGCACAAGTCAGAGACACAAAAAGATTTTTGTGGACTGATGTCCGATCCGATTTCGGGATGCTGTTAAAACAAAACAAAAAAAAACTTTTCGTCATATATATACATTTTCCACCATAATTCAGAGATATTCTGAGAATGGCAAATGTTTATGAATGTTACAATTTGGAGGAAAAATCAGCCAAATTGTTATTATTTTGGTAACCAGAAGTGTGTGTGTGTGTGTGTGTGTGGGTTGATTAGCAGCAAACAGGTCATCAATCTCTTAAAGAAACCAGCTTGGCTGATAACCGCGCTGATTAACCTCCCTTTGTGTGACCCTTCCCTTTAATTAACTCCCCTGTAATGTCACCATAAAACTTCAGCTTCGGGCTCACTTGGCACAAAGCTCTAATTAGTTGATTAGTGGTTTCCGATACTTATTCAACCTCACAATTGAGCGCTATTGACAAGCGTGAGGACTGTGAGCTCACAGACTGCGTGGTGCTGAGAGTCAAGCTAATGTTATGCTATGTGGTGACCCTTATGAACCCAACACTTGGAGTTAGACAGTATAAACGATAGCGAATCAAATGATGCCAGAGCACTTCATGTAGCAGGCGCCCGAATTGAAGCACACATCTCATGCTGTTGGTGTGGTGGTGCATCTGTGAAAAGCACTTACTCTAACACGGTAAACAGCATCAAGGTCACCACCAGTGCGCAGAGAGACGCTCCGGATCCGATAAACGTCAGCTTCGTCAAAATGCTCTCCTCTTTAGCACTCCACTGCGGGGAAAAAACCCATCAAAACACAACGATCTCATATTCCTTACGCGCTGTCTGTCTCTCAATCTAACTGTCTGGAAATATACGTTAACGACTGTCTCTATATATATACGAGGGTTGATGCCATTACTGCGCTGGATGATGATGAAGTGGTGCTTAGGCATTAATGTGGAACATATTTGCTACTTATGAAGTTACATACAGAGGAACTTCTCAAATAATGCGCAATACAAAACCACAAAGACTAGTATTAAGGCTCGCTTGTGTTTGTAAGCTAACAGGGACCCCTATTGGACAGATTGTGTCAGATTCAGCCAATCGCTTAAGTTTAAGTCTTACATATTGTACCATATTTATATAAGTATAAATATTGTTATTTATTTAAAAAAAAAAGAGTATATGTTGTTTAATTATAAGTCATTTAACCTGTTAAATGTAATACGGGACGCCACTCTGCTGTTATGTTGACTATACTATATTACAATCAAATTTTATCTAATCTGGACAAACTATATATCGTTGGAAAGGTCTAAGACTCCCAAATATATATTATGCCAATATTTTTTGTTAAAAATTATGTAGTAAAAGTAATAGATGAATTTATGAGAAGAGTGCAACCTCAGAAATCTACATTACAAAAGGAGCTATGACCTTTGATTAAAAAAAAGACTTCCTCGTTGCCTTTTTCTCTATCACATTTTAGAAATCATCAGAAGTTATATATCACTTGAAAACATAAAATCTCAAAATTCATCCTTCAAAACCCATTTTAAAATCAGACATTGCATTACCATGTAAATGGCACATCAAAATCATGTTACAAAATGTTTTCAGTCATGAAATACAAAAATGTAGGTTTGTATCATGCACATTCAAGTCTATCTTCAAAAACATGAGTGACAGTTAACAGGTTAAAAAAATGTATTATAAGTAAAAATGATGTTTAATTTTGTTGTATTTATTTTCATATTTAATATATCATATATTTTATATTATATTTATATTTGAGTAATTTATTCATAAATAAAATAAAGTGTGTATATACACAAACACACACACACACACACACACACACACATCTATACCTATCTCTCTCTATATATATCAGTTTACATTTCCAAACATTTATTTTTGCCATTAATTCTAATAATCCAGTAAGATTTTTGTCTGACAGCAGCCAGTGCTCCACACAGATCTGATCTCACCATCATCAGTCTGTCTGAAATAACATGAAGAAACAGAACAAACTGAGACAAGACTCAATCCAGGAGAACTGTGCCAGTGTCTTCAAGAAACCTACCTGCAAAGCTACCTGAAAAACAATGCACAAGTGCACCTGGGACAAAAGCTTTTTTAACTCATAGTGTGGTCGCAACAAATGTTGATTTTACTTAGTTAAGTTAATAGAAGTTAATTAATAAAATCTGTTTATGGGATTTTTTTTGACGGTATCCTCATTTTACAGCATTTTTACACAAGTGCCTAAAACTTTGCACAGTACTGTAGCTTTGCAGGTGTTTCTGTGGCTCAGTGGTAGAGAATTGAGTTAGCAACACAAAAGGCTGTGGGTTCGATTCCCAGGGAACGCATGCTAGGTACAAAAAATGTTAGCCTGAATGCACTGTAAGTCGCTTTGGATAAAAGTTTCTGCTAAATGCTTAAATGTAAATTTACTGTAGCTTTGCAGGTTTCATTTTGGAGACATTGGCACAGTTCTTCTGGATCGAGTCTTGTCTCAGTTTCATTTGTTTCTTCATGTTATTCCAGACAGACTGATGATGGTGAGATCAGATCTCTGTGTGGAGTAGGGACGTGAACAATTAATCAATGATCTATTAATTGTCGATAAGAGATGCAATCGGTAAAAGCTATCGATGGTCCGTTAACCGATTTAATGTTGGGCTCATGCACACTCAACACGTGCGAGCTGCTGTAAGTGATAAACCCATCATCATTCATTCACAATGTACAAATTAAGCTTTTAATGTGATTTCAACTTTAAAAGGACATTAAAATAAAAACTAAAATAGAAAGCAATAGAAATGTAGTAACTAAGTCATTTCCCCAGACAATTGTTTCATATCGTGTGCTTTGCAGGGCTGAAGGACACAGGACAGAAAGGCTAGAACCTGTTAATTCGTTCCTACGACTTATTAATTTGTGCCAACTGTCGTTTTATTAATTTTGTTCCCTATATAACCCATGATTTAACTGAAATAAGGGAACAAATTAATAAAGCGAACAAATTCTTAAATTCTTAATGTAATCTTTAATTACCATTCACCACTGTAAGAGATGTGAGAACAGTGATTAAAAGTGAAAGATAATAAAATAAACCTGCTAAATTAGAGGGCTAGACTGTGAAGATTTAGCAAAATAAACAGTGCCTAAATGTTATTGAATTTGTGGAAATTCATGATCAACTGGCAAACCAGAACAAAGCCACATAAATGAAGGCTAGACTCGTCTGGTCTCGATCTAACTTATTCCAGTTCACCCATTATTCCTCTAATAAACAAAGCTTTAATACACACTTGTTATTTTCAGAACTTATAATGTGTAAATAAATAATTGCTGGATTCAAAACCAGCGCTTAATTAACAGGCGCTGTGACCGACAACGACACTGACATTTTCCCGGAGCATTCAATGATGACGCCACAGCAAGCATCGTTCACAAGTTTCTGCATGGAACTAGCTAGGGCACAGGTTCTTCAGCCCTGGGACAAAATGCGATGCTTTAATGAAAATATATAGCCTATATAAGTCATAGGCCTAAAAGGTTTTTTTTTTTTTTTTTTTTGAGGGGCTTTCTTGATTGCGTGCTGCTGCAATAGAAACATTTTGCGTTAAAGTTAACGATTAATCGATCGTTAATTTAAACGACGATCGATCATGGAAATGATAATAAAATTGACATCCCTAGTGTGGAGCACTAGTTGCTGTCAGACTCCTTGTGCAAACTAAAATCTCACTGGATTATTACAATTAATGGCAAAAATAATGTTTGGAAATGTAAACTGATATTTACTACTGACACACTACAGCAAAAGGTAGAAATAACTGACTTAAAACCAAGACTTTTGCACAGTACTGTGTGTAAACAGATTATTTGTTAGATTTTTGTCTAAACATACCCTGTGCTCCATATAATTCATGAGGACAGCAAAATTGGTGGTGTGGTTGCAGAAGCAGGAAGTGACATCAGAAGGAGAAAGCAGCACTCTGCACCCTTTACTGGACCAAGCACTTGTATGACCCACCCTTTGGACAGGAGACACTACATCAGACCCAGACAAGAGACTGTAATATGACTTGACACCTGTCAGCAGTTTTGTAACAGGATTGCGTTCACTTACATGATATTCCAAAAGACGCAGACAGGGCTGACTTGTTTGGAATATTCGACCTAAAGAGGAAAAATAAACAGTCTTTATTTTTATACAATATAGCCTAAAGCTATTTTAGTTGTATTTTGATGTTTTTGTTTTCAATGTAATTTTAACCCTCTGGAGTCTAAGGGTATTTTTGGGGCACAAACTTGGCTAAAATAATATGTGAGCAGCATGTATGTACATGATTGTGTTTTGGAGAAAAAAAATGTTATATGCGTGGTTAGTGAAAAACTAAAAATTAAGAAATTATTTATTAGACATTTTGTGTTATTGGCTTTTTTTCACTTTTTAATTTTTTTTTTGTTTTAGTTATTTTGTTAATTTAACTGAAAATAAGATATAAAACAAGTAAGCTTTATTTTATTACAGTTAATGTTCATTTCAGTCCCAGTAACAAAAATGTTTTTATGATTTTATTGTTAGTTAAGGATAATAACCCTGTATCAGAGGTTAATAGAAGATAATCACTTCATAAAACATTTTAAAAGAGTCTTTATACCATTATCCCAGAAGATAGGGTGTACTGGACAGAGACCGGAACATTTTCTGCCCTGGAAACATCCCGCACTGTTGCTGAGATTACTGCTGTGGCCAGCTGACCAATGTGATGCCTGCAAATAAATGAACAAAACAGCATTACAATAGTGCATTATGACAGCAGTCAATTAAAAATCCAGAGAAAAGGATTTAAACGTTAATATTGGGGTAGAAAATTCATGCTAACCTCTTGTCTGCCTGTTGGTCAGCAAGGGTTTTCATCTCCAGTCTAGACAACATCTCTAACAGGTTACTGTAGTAGGTATGAATAAGCATCACTTCCTTGTGGCCTGTCAAATAATATCAGCAAACAGTTGCTTCTTATTAAGATCTCAAATCATGACATTTGTCTAAAGAAATAAGCAAAGGACCCAATGTCTCACCCAGAGAAAAGACCCTCTGAATTTCTGACTCTGGTATGAGGATCTCATCATGGCTGCTGAACTGACTGGCGTGAACCGAGGGCTTGAACACACAACCGCAGCTCATCTGCGCCAGCCTCCGCGGCTCCAGATGAATATCTAAGGAAGCATTTGAACTTGTGACAAACACTCATCACTTTTTGTACAGTTTCTATGGTTGTACAACCAAAATTGCCATGGCTAAATGTTAATGAATGTTTGAATACAATGACAGACCAGAGAGATACAGTATATCTTTATTACTCTTCCTCTCAAGAAAACAAATATTGATTTCTGTTTTTCAGAGGTCAGAGATGATGCCACCCAGTCATGCTAACTGAGGCAAAAAAACACTGTACCCATGTTCTTTGTTGACATTGTGAAGCTTTTGTGCTCGATCCAGAGAGCATCTGCCAGTCTCCACAACAGCTTGTCGATGTTCTCCAGCATTGTCAACGGTCCTAGGTAATTCTAAGAAAAAACAGGAAACGTACACATCAACCTGACAGAAGAGTCACCGCTCACTTTTTACAGGATTCGGTTCCAGAAGAGCAAGGTAGGGCCAATTTCAAACTCAACAACATACCCCTTGTGCTATCAAATCCTCCCAATGTTCAGCCATATCAGGGTTGATGAGCCTGCTGACCATTTCCAAACAATTGCGGATCATAGATATGAAGACTTCAGTGGGAACGGCTATTTTATCGAGTTGAGTGGCCTTCTCAATGGTCTCGGTGAGGTACAAAAGATCAGAATGTGTGATGATGTCTGCTCTGCTGTCCATAACACTCAATATGGCACTCAAGAGGGAAACATGACGAGTCAGATCATTCTCAACGAATGAGGTTACATTTGCCTCCTGTGGAGAAAGAGGAAGATAGTGTAAGTTCAAGACACTGGACAAATATATTGTATGTCTATGTGTCAATACTAACTGTATTTGGATCTAAAATCATGGATGATGGGTAAAAAAAATAAGGATGAAATGGATTTACAAGACTAAGGGACCATTTCTCAGTGAATTCTGGAGGTTTATAGTGAATCTAGAAAAAAATCACCCATTTGGAATAAATCTCGTGGCTGACTTGTGAGAAGAACGAGGTTCCAGGAAAACCAAAGTCCAGCTGCTCTAAAATAAAAAAAGAAAAGCTTGGATTATGACACATGGTCAAATGCACAAGAAACTGCATTTTTAGGGCTCCAGAAAAAACTAAAATTAACATAAAAAGATAACAGAAGTCCACACAAAACAAAAAAGAGAGCCTCTAGCTCCTAATTTAGTGAATACGACTCTTTACCTACAAATTTTTATATAAACAAACAGTGAAGTAATAAATGAATGTAAGTCTCAAAAAGACTTCCTGGTTCCTGGTTCATTTTGAATAGGACATCACTTAAAAATGTCTCAGTTATGTTCCATAAAAATACAAATTAAATTGAAATGAGTTCAGTGAGTCATCATTGTGAACTATATTCACTAAGAGAACCTGATTCACACTGCAAATTCAAAAGGGAGTTCAGAGGTCGTTTCGCAAATCTTTTTGACAGCCTCAATAAAAAGTAAACATTTTCCATGAATCGGGCATCATATTGTTGCATGCACTGTAACATAGACTTTATGACTGCTTCCGATGACAACTAGATCTTTAAATTATTTTCACAAAATAATATGTATTTGCAATCTACTAAATTGTGGTTTGGAACTCTGTAATGTCCTTGAAAAATATTTAGAGATGAAAATCATATTTTATAATATTATATGTTATACATTTTGTAAATTCATGTTACTAATCTTATTGTGAGCAAATGATGCATAAACGTTTCTTTTCATTATGTTTCATAATATTGAAGTGAAACCAATCATTTAGCTAGTCTGCTTGAACCCTGTCCCTCTCTCACATTGAGACTTGCCTTCATCCAATCAATACCCAATGGATAGAACCAAGTCCAACCCTAATTTTTTTTTTTTAATTTCTCAAAAACCAGTTTCGCTCAGATGTACATAGCAACACAGAATAAGATATGTCATTACTTGTGTTACATTGGGTCTTTAGTAGAGCTTCAAAAATGTCATAAATCAAATCATCACCTTTTGGAAACAGACAAACACTTCCTCTTTGTGTTGAACATGAGTCATTGATACGTTTTCCACTTGCAGGGTCAAAGGCTACACAGGCCTGATGCAAACTTGGATACAACCCAGAGTTGACAAGCTGGTCTTGTGGTTGGATTTTGGAACCTATACGAAACAAGAACAAAACTTAGCTTAGCAGAAAATGGATCTTTCTGAACAAATTCATCGGTCTGGGGCCACCGAACAGCCAGCGACCCAAGTTTGTGTCTACTCTGCCAATTTTAAGAAGTCATCATGAATCATAGTCCTTGACTTTCCAAGTCTGCAAAGAGCATGTGTCCTCTCTTGAAGTAAAGAGTATGTTCTGAAGGGTGGGTCTCAGCATTACTGCATGGATGAAATATTTACAACCATCTCGGCCTGAGGTTACTAATCGAAACTTGGCTGTATTTGCATGGGAGAGTGGAAATTATTATGCGAAGACGGGAGAGTCTAAAACCACCTCCAACGACTCTACCTTCACACGGCGATCTCCCTCTACGAGTCTGCAGGGACGTCTCTATTTCCAGTGCGGCCTCATTCCACTTGAAGAACAAACCAGAAGGGACAGCTGAGCAAAGTTTTCCCATGCTTTGAACCTCAGCGTCGACTAACAAACGATCCCACATGTACAGCTGTGTAACGTTCCCACAAAGCGCCTTGTCGCCGTTGTAGCCTCCGTAGGTCTCCTGGTCTTGTCCGATCATGAAAAGGCCGTCGCCTTCGATGTGATTGGTTGAGTTGAGGGAATTCCCAGAACCCACAACCGTTCCATTCACCCAGATGACCCACTTCCCACTAATCCCAACCCAACTCGCGCAAACAAAGTGCCAGGAGGCATCACTGGGAAAGCCAGTTATGTAGGCGGTGGTTGAACCATGCACCAGCAATGCAAGGTGGACCAGGTCGTTCCCAGTGATTCGTGCTTGGAGTTGGAATTCTTTAATGAACGAGCTAATGGCGTACGAGAAGACTGTGGACAGTCCGTGGCAAGTGGGATCAAGCTGGAGGTGAGCACAAACCGTAAGCGCTTCCATGTTAAGGAACTTGTGGCGGAGGCGAGCCGATTTCCGGTGTGGACGCACTGGAAATTCCAGTATGTATATGTCTGGAGGACCTGGAAAACAACACGTAATGTTTACTGGAAAACAATATTGCCAATGTAGGATATGTGGGATACGGTGCTCACCATTTTTTTGGAACATGCCTGCACTTTCTATCCATACAGGTTGGGTGATATTCAGGGACCGTAGAAAACGGTTCAGCTTTTGAATCTCTTCAGTACTGGACACCATCACCAAGGACCCTGAACGCTGGAGGCAGAGTCTGCGGGCAACATGCCATGGCTGTGGATCTGGCACATACTCGGGGTAATAAGCATCATGTGTAAGCAGGGTTTTGCTCTCTCCTGTAAACACAGGGACATTTTTGTTGACAAACATAAATAGCCTCACATCTTAGTGACCACTTTTGGTGTAAACAAACCGTAAATCTGTCCATGGAATCATTCTAATATGCTGTAAATCTGTCCATGTGATTTCAAAGTCTCCTTTGGATTGTCTTAGTTAGTATCTTTCATATTAATATCTGTTTTATAAAATAGTAAGGGGGGATTTAACATAAATCAGTCCTGCATGATTATATTTTAATTTTAAGCATGTTTTATATAAACAATTACAATGTGAATGCTGTGATTACCTTTTTCCATGCAGTAATGAATGAGGACCTTGGAAAAAAAATAAATCATATTAATTCAATTTATATAGGTATTCATTATATCTATATTAATGATATGGTCATATTTGAACATGAGTAACGTTATTTATATCAGGAAGATTTAATTATAATTTTATAATTTTTTACCACATAATATTTAAACATATATTTAGTATTATGGATTACTTACAATAACGTTGTAGCAGATAATTTTCAACAAATTCATCCTGGGAACAAAACACATTGATTAACAGTGACGCAAATGTAACTTAAAAAAAAAACTAAAAAGTTTACAGAACATTAACTTACTTCAGTTCACCTCGAGCAGAAACGTTAAATATTCATGTATACGTTTATAAAACATGAATAAAACGTCAATTACCTGATATGACGTAAAGTTAAAGTCATAAATGTAATATTTTATCTCGAAGAGTGAAGTTTAGCAGCGGTTCAGGCGGTGGCTCTCGGATGTGCTGTGAGGAGCTCCTGGGTGAGATCATGAGAAAGCAGCGCCTCGCGCTCTAGAACACAGAGGCAGAGCAGTTCCCGCCACTCCCCTCACACGAGTGTTTGAGCCTGTTTTTAAACAGTCTATGGTTTGAGCGCCAAAAACAAAACAAAAACAAACAACCAAAAAAGAAGTTTGAGTGGCCAGTTCTAAATAAATCTTTGAATTTGAATTTATGTAAACGGTTATGTCCGGTGTAAAGAAATCGATTTTTGGCCCCCGTTTGTCCAAATAGTGGGAGATAAACTGAAATGTGTGTGCGTTTGGGTGTGTACACACACACTGTCTACCGTTTAAAAGTTTGGAATCAGAACGTTTTTTTGTAGGTTTTTTTTCTGCTCATCAAAGCTGCATATATTTGATTAAAAATACAGGGGGGGAAATAATATTGCGAAATATTATGACGTAAAATAACGTTTTTGCTGATTTATTTTCAGTGCCAGGAACTGGAACCTGTTATAACAAATATTGCTACAAGTGTGATTGCAACATATAATAATTGCTGTTAATAATGTTCTGGCTGACTATATCTTGTATAAATTTTTCTGAAAAATCCGCTTATAAGCTACTACTAAATATTGTAGAAACTTAATTTTCTGTAAAGTTGTTTTGTAATGATTTGTTTCGTAAAAAGCGCTATACAAATAAATTTGAATAGAATACTTTTTTTCATGATTTTTTTTATATATGAATGAAAACTTCAAAAGTTTGTGGTCAGTAATTTTTTCTTTTCTTTTTTTTATATAAGAAATTAAAACTTTTATTCATTAAGGATGTGTTAAATTGATAAGATGATAGTACAGATATTTACATATATCTATATATATATATATATATTTGGTAGCACAACTGTTGCCAACATTGATAATTCTGATAATAAATCAACATATTAGAATGACTTCTGAAGGATAATGTGACACTTAATATTGGAGGAATGACTGATGGAAATTCAGCTTTGCATCTCAGAAATAACATTTTAAAGTAAATTAGAATATAAACCATTATCTTATATTGTAAAAACATATTGTAAATTCAGCCTTAATGAGCATAACCGACTTAGTATTACTGATGTAAAGTATTACTGATGTCTTACTGACATTATTACAATTATTTTAGTGCCCCCAGCCACTTTTATAATAATAATAAGTTACATTTATATAGCGCTTTACAGTATGTGTGTGGTGGTGGTGGTGGGGGGGGGGGTGTCACACCTGTACTCTTTTCGCAAGACATTGTGGGATTTTTTAGGTCCATAGAGACAGGACCTCTCATCCCATCAGCACGGTGATTGTTGACAGTACGTCCCCGAAGACATACAAAAAACAGAAATACAAAAAAAGAAATACAAAAAAAGGCAGGCAATGTGCAGTATGTTTAAAAAGAACACCAGACTTCTTGTCCCAGTGAGTGTTTATTACTGAAAGTATAAATTAGTGTGGAACAATTACATGATCCAGAGTAAACGGTACTGCAAATGATAAAAATCAAGTCTCCATACCAGTGCGCCCAAGCCTGTGCAAAGGTTTCAAGTGCAAATATATATCCAGAAGTACTTTTCCGCATGAGTTAGAAAAGACCTAGGTGCTTGCAAAATACACAGAAACCCATCTTCGGAAGTTATACAATTAAGTTCTTCTTTAAAATCATACAGTTAAATTAGCAAACAAACTATTGTAGGCCTGAATGAGTGCATACTGTATATACATCAAAATGAAAAGTGAGCCAACCTTAGCATTAACCATTATACCCAATATAGTAGACTAGTACTAGTACATGACTTCAATCTGTGGCTATCCCAATCACACCCAGCGGACATCTCTGGAACTCTCGCTAATGCCGGAGGAAAGAGAATACACCACTTTAGGAACGGTTCGATTTCTGCTGCCATAACCCGACTGAATGAACTGTCTGTCTGTGTCCAGCGTCTCTATTCCGTCTGTGCTTTTATTGAACGCTGCTGTCAAAGCCTTCAGCGCCGAGTGCACTTGATCACGGGAGGCCATGATGTTCTTCTCACACGGAAGCTTGAGACTGTCGGAACGTCTCCCAGCTGTTTCGTATGAAAGGCCGTTGATGACGTCATCTATTGTCCTGGATACAGACTGTATCGTCTGACTAAGGCCAGCGTCACTGCCCCTCCCTGTGTTACATTAAAAAAAATGAAGTCATGTCACATATTTGTCATAGTTGAGAAGTGTGTTTTATATGAATGCTATTGTGGAAAGAATGCTGTACCCTTCAGAGAATGCAATAAAGATGAGTGGAGATCTTTGATCGCTTGGTTCAGCTTGAGGAGTTTAGCGGTGGTGTTCTTAATGGCACACAAGTCTGAGCCTTCATCATCCTCCGAACGATCCTCAAACGTTTCTGACCTCTGCTGTGAAAAAGCAGATGTACAAACATCTCTTGAAGGGAAAGTTTACCAATAAAATAAATAAAAACTAAATAAAGCCCAAAGAAAAACCAAACAAATCCACAAAACAAAACTCAAAAATGAAATAAAACAAAAACAAACCATAAAAGCTAAATAGAAAATAAATAAAACAACCAAACCAGACCAAAGCCACATCAAACGAAACCAAACAAACCCCCCAAAAAACATAAAATAAATAAAAATGAAACGAAACCAAAACCACACCAATTCCTGCCCCTACAAAAATAATATGAACAAAACAAAAATTAAACAAAGCAAACCAAAGCCAGACCAAACAAAACAAAGTCAAACAACCTCCCACATAAAAACAACAAAAAGAAAATGGAAATAAAAACCAAACAAAAACAACAATTAAATAAATACTAAATTTAATATAAATAAAAAATGTTTAAATAAAATATGCACACATTTATTGTATCTATCTCGTTTGTTTAAGACCACGGGGTTCAGGTACGGTGGGTGGGATTGAGGAATGGGTGAGCAGGTGGGATGCATCCATTTTTCCTTATCCCAGCATCCCATTCTCTTGCTGAACAATAACAACGAGCCTGTAGTTTGTGTATTGCAGATAACAGTCACAGCCACATTAAGGTGACAGATGACACTCCACTCAAACCATTTATTTTGTAAACAGCAAAACGACCCAAGATGTGCGATAAGAGCGCTCAGGTTCAGCGTTTTACAAGCGCTGTCCCCCTCAGTCATTGTTGGGCTGGTCATCAATCCAAAACATTTTAACTCAATGACAAATAGCAGCCGTTTGTAAGGCGTACCGACAAACAGCAGCGGAAGTAGCTCTGCAGACTGCTGGCGACATCCATTGCATTGGATTTCTGACTCTGTGAAATATATTAGAATTTATATTATGAAATGAAGTATACATTTTTATCAGTTAATATGAAATGCATTTACAACATTCACTGGATAAATAAAGATTCAATTTTAAGGTAATTTTTTGTGATAATATTCCATGATACTTATTAGGAGAACCTACCGGTATATGAGCAGATGAAAGATCTCTCTGCATCTCAGTAGCGATCCTCTGACCTATGAGGAGAAGATCAGTCACACTCTGACGCATCCCATCCCGCAAAGAATCCACAACTGACCTCTAAAGAGAAACACAACGGTGGTGAATTTTACATTCTGATGTTTATCTTTTTAATGTCAAACCTACTATAGGGCTGTAAACGTCAGCTTGCAAAAGAAATATGCCCACGTTGTCTATGATTTCTGAACCCTGTTCAATCAAACGAAGATCCATCCCATTCACTGCCGCCAGCAAACCGATGGTTTTGAGAGCCACTTTCATACACTTGGCAACCTTCCTCTGGGCCTCTGTTACCATGGAGGAGATCTCAGAGTCACAGCCCTGAAAGAGCAACACACAGAAAGAATGACACTCTTAGAAAGATTTTACTGAACATTCCAATGTTGGTACTTAGCACAAATGTATTACATAATCTGACTACGAGATACTTGTGTTGGGGCAATTTAAACCAATATATAAATCAGGTGAGAAATCAAATAAATTGATTATTAAATACTTAAACATGCACAACAACAACAATAGTACCAATGTCTCTAAATAAATTAGACTAAATTAAATAAATATTAAGATATACAGCGGATTTAATAAATTTTACTGCTAGATATACACACAATAATCAGTTTAAAGGTAAGCCAGTTAAACAAATAAAACATCTTTGTAAATACAACCAATAATAAGAATAATAATTATACAATTCTAGAATTTATTATTATTGTCAGATTATTTATGATTTATATTTAAACAATGTATTGTTGTTATTAATAATAATTATTATTGTTGAGTGTATTTATCAACATTTTGACATTTCATTATATTTTTTTTTATTTGATTGGAACTGATTAAGTGGTTTAAATTTGACTTGTATATCATAATATTTTGTTTCATTTAGAGAAATATTAAGGTATACAGGCAAATTTAAAACACTTAATCAGTTAAATAATAATAATAATAATAATAATAATTCAAAGTCAAAATGTTGGTAAATGCACTCAATATTAATAATAATAATAATAATACATTTAATATTTAATTAATCTAAATTAACATTTATTAAAAGTCTAAACAGACAAATATATATTATTACTATTGTATTAGTAATATTTTTATATTTTTGTGCAAATCTAATAAAGGGACAAAACACTGATGCATTATTTTAAGACATTATATACATTTAAGACATTATTTTTGATGAGATTGTTGCATTTGAATTTTTTTCTATGGTCCCCCTATAGAGCTAAAAGCATCACATAAATGCACCTGCCATTAACTGACTATGAACTGTAATGAGCACCTGAATGAGTAACTGAAGGTAGCCTCCAATTTTCTTGACCTCAGTCTTGAGCTCCTCAGCTCTCGGAGACACTGAATCAGAGCTGGGCTTAATGCTGGAGACCCAATGCATGGTTATGAACACAGCCCTTTCAACAGCAGACGTGGCCTTCACTAGATGAGTCTGGGCTTCGGTACTGCAGGCAAACACTGTTCACAAACACACAAACAGAACCAAATGAGGCTCTTTGTGAAGGCTGTGATGACATTGGTCTTGTGCATTCATATCGAGCTGAATATTGACACTGATGAATGGCTCTGTTGATTTAGGTTTGTTAAAGACGCTCTGATGCTTACAGTTCTCCTGACTGTCGTCGTCAAGGTGCTCGTAGAGGTCTGCGATGGACCTCACGGCACGGTGAACCGCCAGCAGATCCAGGGTCAGTTTGTCGGCCAAGCTTTCGCTTTCCTCAGCTGACTGGCAGGAGCGCAGACGAGCAACGGCGGAGCCAATCAGATCTTTGCAGATGGCTGGGAGGGCGGAGTCAGAGGTGCTGGGGTGCAGAGAGGGGGGCTTGTTCATCAGCCCTAAAAAGACACAGAATATTATTTAATTAAAAGTTATTTTAAAAAAAACTAACTTTTGAGTGAATAATCTCTTCAAAAGTACTAATCTGAAAGATGCTAAACTCATTCAAAGAGCCGAAGAGCCAGATACAATATTAAGTACTTTACCAGTGGACCGTGAGGGAGCACAATGTAGGCTTTGAATAGGGTGCACTCGGATCTCATAGAGACGGCCAGAAATCCTCCTGCTCTTTAGCAAACTTCTACTCCTGAGCCACAAGAAACAGAAAAAAAGAAATCTAGATACATTTGAACTTATAGCTTGACGTGAACCATCATTATCATTCAGATGCTTCTTTAAGAGCCGGTTACATCATGGTGTACAATTTGAGTTGAATATTATTTACTGTTCATTCCGAGGACTGAAAGACATGAGAGGAAGTCAAGACGTGAAAAGTAAAGCAATATCTATGAGCTGACTTAAGACTTGTAGAAGGGGTTTTGATTTACCAATCCTGAATTAGGCCGTAGTCACATGGTCAAGTAGCCAATGGAAATGAGTTAAAAAATGCTGCAGGAATGTGCGTTTCCATAAGGCTTGGTTTATAAGGGGAAAAATATCATCATGGTGTAAAACAAGAACCAGTGTTAGGCACAAAGTATGCTTCTGTTCTTTCGTTCCTCAACACAGAAGTACAGAGAGCCGAAGAACAGCATCATGGACTCAACGAGAAGACTAATAAACCCAAATACCTTCTGCGAGAGAAAGATGAGGTTGAGGAAGAGGCAGATAGGTCTGGTTCCCACTCATCATTAGGGTTGTAAAACACGTCTTCATCTTTAGAGGCGCTCTCCCCCTACAGCCAATAAACATCAGACTTGATTTACCCACCGGTTCTTGTTGATAATAATAATAAGAGCAAGTGCCCACACTGGACGCTTCCTGCTTTTACTGGGTAATTACAAGGAAATAAATGACTTCAAATTGCCTCATATAATAGTGTGTTCGAACATCTAAGCGCTGCGATAAATACTCAGCACTTTGTTCAAAACAAGTGTGGCGCAAATTTTCAATTTCAAGTAAAAGCTAAACGCTACATAACATGAAATAAAAACAACCAAAACTTTCCAATGTCAACTGATTTGCTACACAAAACAAAAACACTAAACATCACAGACGCACACACATACGCACATTTAAAACTAAATAAAATGAAAAACAAAATAAAACAATGTCAAGTGACATGCTGCACAAATAAAAATATTAAAATAAATAAAATGGCTAAGCATTGAACAAAACCAAGATCAAAACTTTCCAATGTCAAAGAAAAAAAACAAACACTAAACAATAAAAAAAAACTAAATGAATCAAAACTAAACACTAAATGAAATTTAACAAAACGATAAAAGAGATCCTACAACACAAAATAAAACCCCACCAAAAACAAACAAAAAAAAAACAACCCAAAACAAAAAATAGATAAAAAACTCAATAAATAAAACAACAACCAACAAAAAACTTTAAAAGCTACAGAAACAGAAACCAAATCAGCAAATGGTTGCATGAAGTTAGAGACAAAACCTGGATTAACACCAAAGAGGATATCATTTATCACTAATATATGATTTCAAAATATTAGGACACAGTGTAACGGTATGTACTTTGCTACAAAAGGCCACAATGCAGTTTAAGCAGCAGGTTTACAGCTATTCATTAGGTGAATATCTTTTATTTAAGCCACCTGCTCAAGCTCTCTCATGGCAGCCAAGTTGCTCTGGAACTTCTCCAGACTCCAGAAGGTGGAAATTCCCAGTTTGGTGTTCTGAACTTGGACCTGCAGTTGGGCGTCTCCACCCTCGCCCACTTTATCGGTCGCCTCATGTCTGTTATGAAAACATAATTCCACATCTGATTCCCTCCAGAAACTTTCACGTTTAGTAAAGGAGGAATTTACAAACTACTCGCTCATACACAAATTGACTAACCACACTTTTCCAGTCATTAGTGATTGATGGACAGGGATTTCAAATTTATTTATAAATGCTGTATTCAGAAAGAGCAATTTGTAGCCAACTGGAATTTCTTTTCCATAATAATGGAGGAATTTAATTCGCTATAGAAATGTATATTACTTTATTGTTAATTAATTTAATAATTTATTTAAATTAAATGTACTTAATATTAAATTTGAATTAAATTTTCTAAACTTGTTTCTAAATTTGCATGAATTCCGATTGGTTAATGCTTTAACAAAGACATAGATCCAGGAACATTAAATGAGTTACACCTCCTAAATAACTGTACCTGCTGAAGACTGTGTGTTTCCTGAGATTGGCACTGATTTTGTTAGCTTCTTCAATCATCAAAGACAGCTTCAAGGAATCCCACTGTGGGTGGGCTGCAAACATTGGACAAAGATATGATGAATAACACACCGTTGAGAACATTACTGATGGAAAACCCCATGTCTTTTATATTTAAAGTCTGCATGTACCTGTTTTAGTGGCGTGGAGCATTTTTTGAGCACGCTTTCTCTCAATCTGAGCAAGATCTTCTGCAATCTTCCTCTTCTCTGCTTCAAGCGCCTCTACAATTTTAGCATGCCGGATATCATGATCGGCCATCGCCTATGGAAGAAAATTAAAAGATTTTGTATAAACGTTGCTAAATAATACAAGTAAAACTAACTAAATAATATATTATTTATGTACTTTAGTAATAGTTATAACTAAACTAGCTAATCTAAAAAAAAAAAAATGTAAAATACTTAACTGAATAATTAAAATAAATATAAAGCTTACTAAATTAACTACAAAAAATTATATAAATGGATAAAAAAATAACTGAATAAATATTATAACTAAAACTAACACATATGTTAACTAACTAATAACTAAATTAAATATTACAAATATAACAGGCTGAATTATCTAAATATATAACTAAACAAAATGGATAACTATAATGGACTAAATAAATATTATACATAAACCTAAATAAATAACTTAAACGGAATAAATGGTATTGGTACAAATGTTTTTTAAATTAGTGACATTTTATGAAATCACCAAGGACCAAGGTTTCAGTTTTACTGTTCTACTGGGAGTAAATTAAAGGTACAGGTTGTAGGACCTGCCACTAGAGGGCGCACTACCAAAACAATAACAATCGCGTGGTTTGATGACGCTACGAAGGAGCGTGGAATGATGTGATTTGTCGTCTTCTACCCAACCGCTGACAGCCATCAATCAGACGGAAAGATAAATCATGGATTTAACGCGAGTTCAACGATTTGCGCGAGTAGATTACATACAAATTCAATGCAAAGACGCGATCAGACTATGGATCAGACGCGTCCTCGCGTTTGCCGTGTATGCCCTATAATACTAATCTTGTTGATCGTTATAATAGCATACGTTTTCTGTCAAGAACTCAGGTGTCGAGAAAAACACAAGCGAGATCGGCATCTCTTTCTAGTTGAAGTTTGACGTGAAGCTACTTCCGCATTTGTCCACGACATTGTTGTCATGTGGTTTCTACGTCTGTAAAGGCGGTAACAAAGGGTAACTAACGTCATTGACAGGCGACTGCACTGCCCCGTGTCACTGTTTAGAATGGGGAATTTTCTCATGATTTACAAGTAGTTGAAAACATATTGTTAGTGATCAGCTGGAAAAAATATATAACACTAGCTTATTGGTTTTTGGATATTTTACTGCAAATATCTTACAAATTGTACCTTTAACAGCAAATTTCCATTTGCGGGTGAACTATGCCTGTGAAAGAAACTATGAAAGAAAGAGCATCAGTTTTGACTTGAGCTGGTCTTTTGGTACCTGTCTTGTAGCTTGGGCCTCCATCTGCAGACGTCTATTATGGGTGTTGACTTCCTGCTCCAGCAGAGACTTTGCTGTCTGCAGTTGCTCTATCTGACAGACCACCCTCTTTTTATCCAGCTCCTGAACTCTCTTCCGTTCACTCTCCTCCTCCTGACGAAGCGTTTGGTTAGCTGGAGTACACAGGAGTCACACATGCTACACACCGACACGTATGTGAACTTCTTACCAGCTCTCGCTCCAGAGCTTTGATCCTCTTCTCGTACTGACTCTTCAGCTCGCTCAGCTCTTTCTGTGCCATCTCTTTTGCCACCTGAATGCCCTGCATCATCTCCTCTTTGGCCTTCAACCGAGCTGCCTCAATCTCTGCTTCAAGTCTATAGAGAATAATGCAAATCAAAATCAAAAACGGACATCTCCTCGTATGTTTTGGCCTTCTTTATTAGAGTTTACAATTATCCAGCATTTTTTCCCATTAAACCAAGTCAAATGAGTTCCTGTAAATAAACTAGTGAATATTGGGCTTGAACTCACTGAGCTCTCTGGGCCAACAGCAGCTCGTTTTTGGCAAACTCAAAGTCCTTTTGACCATCTCCACTGTTCCAACAGGACGCGCGCTTCCCGCTCTGAACCTCAGCGGGGTGGTTGAACCGAAAATAGTGATCTCCTCCAAGAATCACACGGTCTCCCTGAAACCAAGAGGTGGAAATTGAATGAACAAATAAACAATTTGAGGATTTATGTGGCGGTTCTCAGAACAGAGGGCACTTCAGGAACTCACGTGGTGGAGGACGGTGCACTCAGACACAAGATGTCCATTCACGAAGGTCTTGGCATTTGCCATCGGTTTAATACTGACGGTACCTTTCACACTAGAGATGACACTGAAAAGGCAAGGAAAAACAATATGACATATTGGAAATACATTTTTCATGTTTAACTGTTTGTGCACATCTACTAAATAACCTTTAGATTACTTTCATCGTTATCTAAATCTTGAGTTAATATTTTAAGCACTAACAATTTACTGTAAAAATGTAATCATGATCAGAAATCTCAAAATGAACATCTGTTTTTCATACTGTACATTCTGTTGTTGTGATGCCCAAATCAACTAGCATTTAAAACATTTTAGTTTAAGTGTTTTATTCTTAATTTACTTGCACAAAATAGTTTAGTTTAGTTTTTTTTTTTTTTACATCAGCCGATTATCGGTTATCGGTTATAACATAAAAACACATACATGATGCATGTCAGCGAATATATAAGCATTTTTAGGGTGATTTTACATAATTTTTGAAGCTTAAAAGACTCGTTTATCATTAATTATAACAGTATGGAAAAAAGCGACCAGCATATTATTCAAAATATCTTCTTTTGTCTTCCTCTGAACAGCATTATCTATATACTATTATATTTTAAATTAGGTTTATATTAACTCGTTTGATATTTAACGTTTTTCTTTATGTTAGTGTAAGTAATTTTACACAGTGTTATTTTCATTTTTTAAGTTTAGGTATTGGTACTGTATATATATATATATATATATATATATATATATATATATATATATATATATATATATATATATATATATATATATATATATAAATAATTGTGTGTTTGTGTGTGTGTCTAAATATATATATATATATACAGTCTTGTTCAAAATAATAGCAGTACAATGTGACTAACCAGAATAATCAAGGTTTTTAGTATATTTTTTATTGCTACGTGGCAAACAAGTTACCAGTAGGTTCAGTAGATTGTCAGAAAACAAACAAGACCCAGCATTCATGATATGCACGCTCTTAAGGCTGTGCAATTGGGCAATTAGTTGAATTAGTTGAAAGGTGTGTGTTCAAAAAAATAGCAGTGTGGCATTCAATCACTGAGGTCATCAATTTTGTGAAGAAACAGGTGTGAATCAGGTGGCCCCTATTTAAGGATGAAGCCAACACTTGTTGAACATGCATTTGAAAGCTGAGGAAAATGGGTCGTTCAAGACATTGTTCAGAAGAACAGCGTACTTTGATTAAAAAGTTGATTAGAGAGGGGAAAACCTATAAAGAGGTGCAAAAAATGATAGGCTGTTCAGCTAAAATGATCTCCAATGCCTTAAAATGGAGAGCAAAACCAGAGAGACGTGGAAGAAAACGGAAGACAACCATCAAAATGGATAGAAGAATAACCAGAATGGCAAAGGCTCAGCCAATGATCACCTCCAGGATGATCAAAGACAGTCTGGAGTTACCTGTAAGTACTGTGACAGTTAGAAGACGTCTGTGTGAAGCTAATCTATTTTCAAGAATCCCCCGCAAAGTCCCTCTGTTAAAAAAAAGGCATGTGCAGAAGAGGTTACAATTTGCCAAAGAACACATCAACTGGCCTAAAGAGAAATGGAGGAACATTTTGTGGACTGATGAGAGTAAAATTGTTCTTTTTGGGTCCAAGGGCCACAGGCAGTTTGTGAGACGACCCCCAAACTCTGAATTCAAGCCCCAGTACACAGTGAAGACAGTGAAGCATGGAGGTGCAAGCATCATGATATGGGCATGTTTCTCCTACTATGGTGTTGGGCCTATTTATCGCATACCAGGGATCATGGATCAGTTTGCATATGTTAAAATACTTGAAGAGGTCATGTTGCCCTATGCTGAAGAGGACATGCCCTTGAAATGGTTGTTTCAACAAGACAATGACCCAAAACACACTAGTAAACGGGCAAAGTCTTGGTTCCAAACCAACAAAATTAATGTTATGGAGTGGCCAGCCCAATCTCCAGACCTTAATCCAATTGAGAACTTGTGGGGTGATATCAAAAATGCTGTTTCTGAAGCAAAACCAAGAAATGTGAATGAATTGTGGAATGTTGTTAAAGAATCATGGAGTGGAATAACAGCTGAGAGGTGCCACAAGTTGGTTGACTCCATGCCACACAGATGTCAAGCAGTTTTAAAAAACTGTGGTCATACAACTAAATATTAGTTTAGTGATTCACAGGATTGCTAAATCCCAGAAAAAAAAAATGTTTGTTCAAAATAGTTTTGAGTTTGTACAGTCAAAGGTAGACACTGCTATTTTTTTGAACACACCCCTTTCAACTAATTGCCCAATTGCACAGCCTTAAGAGCGTGCATATCATGAATGCTGGGTCTTGTTTGTTTTCTGACAATCTACTGAACCTACTGGTAACTTGTTTGCCACGTAGCAATAAAAAATATACTAAAAACCTTGATTATTCTGGTTAGTCACATTGTACTGCTATTATTTTGAACAATACTGTATATATATATATATATATATATATATATATATATATATATATATATATATATATATAGCTTTATTTCAATTACTGTAAATGATTTTAATAGATTTAGCTGAAGTATGAACTTCTTTGTACCACTGAACATATTTTGTTGGTAACCAAACAGGTGACGGCAGCCATTGACTTCCATCGTATGAAAAAAAAAAAGAAAACACTACAGAAGTTGATGACCACCGTCAACCATTTAGTTACAAACATTCTCCAAAATATCTTCTTCTGTGTTCAGTAGTACAACGAAATTCATACAGGTTTGGAACTATATGACGGTGAGTAAATAATGACAGGTGAACTGTTCCTTTAAATGTACAAGTCCAAGCGTTTTGAAGATGAAATGCCTCCTTTAAATCAAATCAAAAATGAAGTGAAATCCTGTGGATGTGAGCCGTCTCACCAGTGCTCATCGGCGATGAGAGCTCCAGACAGCTGGATGTCGTGGGCCGACTCAGACTTGAGCTTGCCGACCTTGGTCTCGCCCTCTTTAATCATGTACAGCAGCATCTCTGACAGCTGCGGATCCTCATTCAGGTTCACAAGGTTAGGCAGCCGATTATCCACTTTAAAGGTGACCCCGGCGCGCTGAACGTGGCACGGTGAATAAACAGACAAAGAAAGAGACAGAAAACAGCCATGAAGCACATCTGAAAAGCTCATCGATCCATCAGACACCGACATCCGACGGTTATTTGCAAGTGAGGGGGCGAATCATTACCTGCAGCTCTTTGGTTTCTTCTCGTTTCCTCCTCTCTGCCTCTTCCAGCTTTTCTTTCCATGTTCTGCACATATCGAATGACACATAAAATGGAAAACCTTGATATGAAGTAAGCGTATACCATTTAAAAGCATTTGTCAAAGGACTGTTCGTTTTATTATGTGTAAAACATTTGATATTGCATTTAATCTATTATATGCATTTATGTATCTTATCTTTTAATTAAATAGAATAGATTTAAATAATACATACTACATATTACAGAATGCAACAACCTTATAAAAAGAAAAAATATTCCATGTATTCATCACAGAATATATAAAAATCATCAGAATTATAATAAAATGACTTTTCCGTTTGAACAGCTTGACTTTTCCACTGATGTCAGTATGATGTCATGGGCTGGGAAAACAGCCAAACATGTTTTAACCCTTGAAGATTCCGCCTGCTGCGACCTGAGACCACAGAAAACTCCTGCGTTTTGCCTTTTTCTACTCCAAAGCCACTTTCCCTAACCTCAAACTAATCTGGCTACGTGCCGGGGATTTTTGCACTTTAAAGGAATGAGAAACATCGGAGAGGTTAGAGTTTCTCTTGAGGCATGTTATTCCTGAAAGACTATGACTTTAGTCATGATTTATGTAAATAATGGCGTTTATTACTTGTTATATGTAAAGGTAATGGATTAAAATGTATACTTTCTTATGCTTACTTAGTGAACAGCAGAAAATTAAACATGATTTATCTAAAAAGCTTGATTATTTTGATTATTTCTGAATGTTTTTGAGAAGGAGAAGTCTCTTATGCCCACAATGTCTGCATTTACTTGATCACAAATACAGTAAAAACACTAATATTGTAAAACACTATTGCTAGTATTATTTTAAGTATTTTTTATGCAGATTAACCTCACATTCTATTATAATTATTCATAATATATTAATATATTATATAATTATATTAACTGTATAATGTATAATAATAAGTGTACTGCTTTTTTCTTTATACAATTTATATAAATGAAATTATTATATAAACAGTTATTTTTAAATATAATTTAATTATTATATTTAAATTTTAATAATAATAAAAAATAGCGCAATTCAGCCTTACATAATAACAAAATAAGTACACAAAATTGATTATATACATTATACAGTCAATAAACTGAACAATATAACTAAGTGACCATGTGTTGTCAAATCAAAACTGAACCTATTTACTCATTTAAAAACAAAACCATATCCTGCTTTATTCTCATAACGCCCGCTTTCCACATCACTGTGAATTCCCAAAAGACATAATCAATTCTCTCCGTTCTAGATATTCCTCTCTAAATATATGGTTTGCTTCGAAGATCACAGCGCTTCATTTTATTGTCACTGTATAATGAGAGTCATAACCCTGAGTTTTGTGGTTGATATCCACACACCTGTGCGCTTCAGCCATGTCGTGCTCCTGTTGTGAGAGTTTAGTCTTAAGAGAGGCGATCTCTTGCTGAAACAGTCTCATTTTCTCCGGCTCGATGCCCTGAGAGCTCATCTGAGCCGCACGGAGCTTCTCCACCTCTGCTTTCAGCTCTGAAAATGAGTGGTGTCACACACATTCTCAATAATATACAAAAACTGTCAAATAATATATGTGAATAAAATAATAATAAATATATCATTATTATTAAAAACCCAAAACAACTCCACTAGCAGACACAAAAAGACATTTTCAGAAGCCGTAGAGCAGGTGTGTCAGAATACAGTTGCTGACCTCGGATCAGTTTGGCATTGGTGTCCTCGTTGACTTTGGCTATGTTGATGATCATACGGGCCTGCTGGGCGTAGCGTAACGTGCTCAGGCTCTCCTCCATGTTACAGGCCGCAGGACTCAGGGTGGCGATCATAGCCGTCTTGGAGTTTCCACCGAGGCTTTCCTTCAGTAACCTGAACACAAGAGGGAGCTGAAGCACTTCTGCTGCTTTCGTCAACAAGAAATCTGCCATGTTATGACATATTTTACAAATAATTGCTGTTATTGCTCACAATTCATTACTGCCCATTTATTTTCACAATCTTTTATTACAATTTTTTTATTCTTATATTTAATGTAGCTGCACTTCTGAAATTATTTTCCACCTTTGCAGAGTTAACAAAAGCCACACTGATGTGATATCAATATTATTATTATTTAATAATGTAACTACATTAAATAATACGATTCTAATACCTTATGATTACTATTATTATTATAAAATTTCTATATATTTTTTTTTTTTTTTGTGGGGGGGGGGTTAATTTTCTGCACTTCTATACATTTTTCCTACTTTTGCCGAGTACCCAAAGGCCACATTGGTGCAATAAGATGCATAATAATATGTAAAATATATAAACATGACAATGTTAATTAATCACAATGGTAAATAAAAACATTTTAAATTATTATATTTATACCATTAATATGAAAACTATAAATAATAATAATAATAATAATAATATTAAAAAAACTGTTGAAATAAACGGTACAAAGGAAAGAAAAAAACATTTTGTTTTCTATGACCTTTCTAGGTCCACAAAATAAAAGACAATAAGTCTCACAGAAGTTTCATGACATCAGGGCCATGGAAATACATTATGCTGCTGAAGCTGTGACTGCTGTTTTGTTTTGTGTAACTCAAAATAACAAACCAGCAGTGAAATATAAAAATATGAATACAAATTCAAAAGCTTCTCACCATGTGAGCACTGATTCTCTGTACGGCGTGAAGACTTTCTTTCTGGTCTGAGCCTGTTCTGACAGTGACGAGATCACCTTTCCCAGCGTGAGCAGAGACTTGTTGATACTCACTCCCTCCTTGGAAAGGTTAATTAATTCACATTTCAAATATGTCAGATTTAAGATTTCATGATGCATTACAGTATTCAGTAAAGTACTGTAATCCAATTAACCCCTGTTTAAAATGTACAAGACTGTAAGCAGCTGAATGCACTGTGGGGAGCTACTGGATGCTGGATTACCCTGAGCCGGTCTCCACTGGTCTGGGCTGAAGTGCAGCGCTCACTTCCTGCCAGATCCACCAGGTTTATCCGGCTGGTGATGCAGTGATCGTGCTCCTCTCCCTCCACAAACTCTGTCTGCGCACATAGAAACACCATCATATGACTAACACAAACACATCATTGAATCATTCATTACTTGGCTGAGGTAAAAGTAGCATTTCATTGGAAATACAAATCTGAGGGTCTTACTTTAGTTTGCATCATGACCAGAGTGAAAACAGAGTGTGATCTGGAGCTTTTATCGTTCATGCCGGTGGCGGCCGTGGCTCTCTGTTTGTTACCGAGTTCAAGCCAAGTCTGTGAAGATGGGGGAAGGAAAACTGTATTAATGGTATGAACAAAAATAATATATGATGAATGTATAAAGTGAACAGATCCTTTAAACTACCTTAATATCGGCATAAGATGTGACAACATTCCTGAAGGAGAGCATAGAGTTTAGTACAGTGGCACAAAACAAAACAAAGAACAAAATAAGATAATTAAAACGCAGGAAAAAATGAAGAAAAATATATATATATAGATATAGATATATCTATATATATATATATATATCTATATATATATATAGATATATATATATATAAGATGAAAGAAAACTAACAAAACAACAAAAACAAAAATCTAAAACAAAATAAAATCACAACCGAAAAAAAAAAAAAACGAAAAAATTAAAAACACAACATAACCAAATAAAAACAACATAAAACAAAACAATGAAAAACACAACTTAAATTAACAAAATAAAATAACATTAAACAAAACCACAAGACAACCAAATAAAACATAAATAAAAAACAAGACCAAAAAAGGTTATGGCCATAGTAATCCTGGTATTTAAAATGAAATGTTTGCTTACGTGGACAGGTCTGCAACATAAGGCCCAAAGACAGGATGCTCTCTGACACGCAGCTGGGAAAGACATGAAAAGGACTGAACAGCAATAACTGAACAGATCAATCAAAAAACTACAAGAAATGTGTAGCATTTCATGCGTTTTATTGAGTTATTGCACTTACAGGCATTTTCTTCTGGTTTTGCTCGTCCTTTGCCACCAGCAAATCATGGATTTTCTCATTGTACACCTCAAAATAGCTCATCTCCAGATGGCAGGAGATCTTTAACAGAAAACAAGTTTGCATTTAGAAAGGTTACACAAGCTATATTTAGAATTCATTCGTAAATTGAAAATAAACAATCATCATATGGGACAGTAACCTCTTTGTTTTCAGTTCGAGACAATCTGGAGAAAAGTTCCTTGCAGAATCTGGGAATAACGCCAGCCTCTTCACCATAACCCATCATACTAGAAAACATCCAAAACGACACTTTGAAAATATTGATCAGGGATGCGCTTCTCAGACACACTGTAAGTTGATCGTAGAGATCTTTGGTGGCAATACTTAGGCTTACGATGCTTTTGAGAAAAGCAGCCCTGAAATAAAATAAAGAATTAAAAGAGAATCACCACTTACGTGTAGGACTTTCCCGAACCCGTTTGGCCATATGCAAAAAGACACGTGTTAAATCCTTCAAACGCTCTTTCAAGCAAGGGCCGAGCCAGTTTTTCATAAACCATCTGCTGACTGGCAAAGCTTGCATCCGATTCGTCGACGGAGCAAAAAGAGAAGTCAAAGGTAAATGTGTAGCTTTGTTTATTATCTGGATGCTGCACAACAGTTTCATGGTCCTTCATGAAGATGACTTGATGGGCTTTCTCCTTCTTCTCCCTACAAACACACACACACACACACACACACACACATGAAAGCAAAACATTTTAGTACAAGTGGCACGGTGCAAAATAATATTAAATCATAACTATACTAATTTTGTAATATATATATATATATATATATATATATATATATATATATATATATATATATATATATATATATATATATATATATATATATATATTATTATTATTATTATTATATTTTTTTATATTTAATATTACATAATATTACCATTCACCTCAAGCAGTAACTAAATACTAAAAACTAATAAAAATACTAAAAAATAAATAAATAAACAATAAATAAATATTTTTCAATAAATAGTATATATAATATAGAAATTATTAAATTTTATATCAGAATGGGTAACGGAGTTGATTGACTAATGCATAACTCATTAGAAGTTAAATTGGTTGTTGGTTTGTAATTAGAGATAGTTTATTCATTTCCAAATTAATATTTCCCAAAAAATGATTTTTTGTCCCCTCTTAAAATAAAATAAATTAAATAAAATCGTTCAACAATTAAGGCTAACGAATGCTGTCAAATTTACAATGTGCATTAAAAAAATAAGAAAATTGATCAAAATTATTTCAAATGCTTGCCACAATTTTATGAACTGTCTCCCTTTTATTTAGTAATGTTTTCTAACAAAAGGGGGAATAAAATAAATATTATGTTTGCGGTAATTCAAATAAGATGAACATGTTCTATTTTTTGGAGAACTGAATTAATTTTTTAATTAAGTTTTACACAGTACAGTCAAACACCGTATGATTGTTTTCAAAAGAACAAATCTGTATTCTCAAACTTGCCTCAAAACAGCATGCCGCCAAAACAAAAGTTCAAAAAGTGTCTTACCTTGTACAGAAAGGTCTTACTCGGACTGCGACCGTGACCGCGCTGTTCTCCATCTTCAGCTCTTGGGGTTGTGGAGCACTAGCTCTGCTCACAGCTTCGAGAGGAGCGTGTCCTTCAGCAGGAGCGGCTCTACAAACACCTGCTCCTCCATGAGCCGAGGAGCTCATTAGGGCTGTGGGTCTCCTCACCTGTGCTGAATGTGAAGAGGGGGTCATGTGCCTGTCTGAACCACCAATCTGAACCTTCTCAGATGTTGATTTTGCAGTTTCAGTGCTCATCTGCATTGGCTTCTGTCTTCCAGCGGTTGTGTGTTTGGTGGATGTGGGTCTAGATGCATCATTACCAGCCAGCCTCTCAAAGACATCTCTCTTCACGCTTAATTTCTCAAACTGGGTTCTTCTTGTAGGTGTCGAAACGGTTTTGCCCTCATCATGGATGGATCTGATCTTCTCACAACTAGTTTTGGAGGCTTTCCCAGGTGTTTTGATGGTTTGGTGGGTCTCTCTTGCCGGATTGGGTTCGGTCAGGACTTTGGTTGTGTTTAAGGAGCCTGTCCGTGTCCTGCGCTGAAGGGTCAGGCGTTTCTCTCCTCCTGGGTTCTCCTGTGTGGGTTCTTCAAGGTGTTTTGGAGTGGTTCTGCTGCTGGGTTTTCTCTGAAGAGTGAGTCTGGCACCAGAGGATGGTGTTTTAAAAGCGTGTTCTCCACATTTTGTGAGTGCTGAGATCACATAGGTCCTGTTTATTTCTTTGGTTTTATTAAAAGATGCTGTAGTCTCTATTTCTTTTGATCCATCCATTATTGTCTCAAAAAACAAGACTTTTGACTATAGAATTGTTTTCAGATTGTCCCACGTGTACTTCAGTCCACAAATTTAATGTTAATTGTTGTGTAATAATGAGGACACCGAGGTGAATTACCTGTCAAATTAGTTTAAAAATACATGTTGACGTAAACGCATAACTAAAACTGACCTGCGAGTGTTGATATCCTGTTTTTTAAACTATTAAAAGTTATTTTGTTTATAATAAAAAAAAAGCTTAGTCCTTTCTTCGTCCGGTTTACTATCATTCCGACAGTAAATTTAAAAAAAAGTATCGGACTGGACGCGCCTCAAAGCGTCAATAAAAACAACAACTCTGTCCGCGGTCCGCCATACTGCCGCTTCAATTCAAAACCAGTAGGCGTGCTGTGATTGGTCAGTTCAGTTTGACGCACAGGCACGCAGTGACGCGCACTTACCAACAGATGGCGGTGTCTATTTACGTACATGAGGAATCTCAAGCCTGTTTATATTAACATTTTACACTGCGATATTTCAGTCATAATGAAAAACATTTTCACACCAACATTTTCGTTTGTGAAACGTGTAATATGAAAAATTATATATTATTTATATGTATTATTTCTTAAACACTGTATCATATTTTATATATACATTTTAAATAATCAAGTTATGCATATATATGTATGTGTGTGTATTACTACCTATGTGTATAAAACTTTAAAACATATATACATTGTACTAATCTTGCAGCTTTATTTTATTTTACTCGTATCATTTCATTTAAAAACCTTTTTGTACTTTATTATTATATTTTCCAGTTTGACTCAACCAGTATTGTATAAAGCACTATACAAATAAAGGTGACTTGACTTTTAAAACTGTATTGTTCATTCTTATTTAAATAATCTTTATGGTAAAAAAAAAAAAAAAAATGAAACAAATAGAAAAAAGTTGATTCACAGACACGCCTTTTCTCTCCAAATGTAAATTTTATTATCTCAAATATTTTGCAATACTTTACAGTAAAAGTGCATGTATTGTCCTATAAAATAACATCAATGTATTTGGTAGAGTAAGCAATTAACAAGTTTTTATCCTAGTATTTATATTTACGTTTCCATTAACATGGCTAAAACATTTCTACTATGCGAGTTGACATTATTATTATCGTGTGTGTAATTATACTGGAGACAATCAGAAGACAACCAGTTTTCTTCCTTCACTTGTAGCATTTATTGAAAATACAAATGACAAAGGCACCAACCAAACATCTACTAATAGAAACCTTTGCTAGTTATTTCCTGGCGGCTCTTTTGTCGTGCTTCCTGATGATGTCGATGAGGCTGCTCTTGGTCACGAGGAGGTCTTCTCCTCGGCTGCTCTTCTGTCTGGCTCTCCTCTGCTGCTCGTGCAGATATGGGGAGTTGAGGAGCTGTGGCGGCAGGATGGAGCCCGTGGGTTTCACCCGGTTCACGATGTCCAGAAACAGCCGCTTGCTGTTGTTATTCATGAAGGTGATGGCGGTGCCTCTGTGGCCCAGTCGACCGGCTCGACCGATCTGAAGGGTTCAGACATAGTGTGTCATCATTAAAGAAACGTGACGCATCAGTGTGTACCTTTGTTTATGAAAGACGCCAGACCTGATGAACATATTCATCCATGTTAGCTGGCATGTCGAAGTTCACTACAAGCTTCACATTGACCAGGTCCAGTCCTCTACCGAGAATCCCAGTGCTGACCACCACTTCAAACTGGCCCTCCAGTAGACCCTAAAAACACCAACAATATTATGTTTATTTAATATGTATACATTTATACCAATAAAGGTTCATTACCTTTACGATTTTGTTGCGTTCCCACTGCATCTTGTCTGAGTGAATAGCGACGGTGTTTAACCCCATGACCTTTTGCACAGCTTCACACAGCAAATCAGCCCCAAGTTTGCAGTCCACAAACACAACTACCGGAGGCTGGTAGAGCTTCCTGTCCTGAGCACACACAAATTCATAACGTAGAGCATATTATAACGAAAACAAATCCACACAAATTCATAATGTAGAGCAGATTATAATGAAAACAAATCCAAAAATATAATATAAATTAAGTATAAATGAAAACATGTAAAAACTCATCTATTTATTTTCCATTTGATGGACAATCATTTGTATTGTTAATTATAATATTAATAAAGAATTTATTTATTGATTATTATTTTATATTTCTGATGGACAATTATTCTAAAATATTAAATGTAATATTAATTATTTATTCAATATTTATCAATTGATATTTATGTAAATATTGTATTTTGATGGACGATTTCATGTACAATTTAATAACAAAATCAATATTTTTGCCTTATTTTATGATTTATTATTCAAATGCATGACTTTTTATATTTATGTTATTTCATATGAATGGGAAACTGTTCTAAATTATTAAACAGAAATATTAATGAAGAATTATTCTAAATGACTCGATATAATATTAATAAAGAACTGTTTTTGTTTATTTAATCAGTTTGTTTCATATTTATTCATTCATATTTATTGGTTATTTCGTTTTTCTGACAGACGATTATTCTAAAATGTAAAATATATATTATAGTATTATTATATATTATAAAATAATATTATATATATAATATTATAATATAATAATCATACATATTATATAATATTTGATCTCCACAGCTTGTGATTTAGCTCTAAATGCTCCACTTCCTGCCCTCGGTCTCTGGTAAGAGCCGTTGCTAGTTTTCCAGGAGCGAAGCAAATTGAGGAGCCACCCATTTCCTCTGGAGAGGAGGACAAAGAGTGCCCTATAGACTTCCACTGTATTTCTGTCAAGAAGCCCCAGACGCATTCAATCCAGGAAATACAGTAAAAATGTGCAACAAGACAGTAAACAGGGTTTGTACAGTTGTACACTTACATTTAAAATCTCAAAAAGCTTCTTTTTCTTGGACGGCTCTTCCACCCAGAGGACGATCTGGCGGACGTTGGCGCAGGGCTGGTTCTTCTGACCGATGGTAATGCTCACAGGGTCGCGGGTGAGACGAGCCGCTAGCTGTTCAGTTCCTGTGGGAATGGTGGCTGACGTCAACAGCGTCTGGTGCTCTTCAGGGACCGTCTCCAAAACCTCAAGAACCTGTTGCTGGAATCCCATCTTCAGCATGGTATCCGCCTTTTTAGATTAATAACAACACTGATTAAAGCATAAATGGTGAATAAATAAACACAAGCAATAAACAAATGAATACAACAGAGAACTATAAATGAACATGATAAATACCTCATCAACCACAAGAGCCCTGACGTTCTCCAGCAGTACAGCCTTCTGCTTCAGGAGCTCGAGGAGGCGTCCTGGAGTGGCTATCGCTATCTGGAGAAAGAAAGCACAGTCAAATAAGGTGAAGGTTTCTGATTAAAGCTCTTTATTAACCAACAAGTACCTTGATGTTCTGCTTGAGTCGGTGCAGCTGAGGGGGTAAAGGCATCCCCCCCACCAGAAGAGCAGTTCTCATGTTCGGCAGGCCCATCACCAGCTCTTTCGTCTGCTTCTCTATCTGGATGGCCAGCTCTCTGGTCGGGGTCAGGATGAGACACGTGGGACGAGACGGAGAAGCAGTCTGGCTCTGGAAAATCAAAAAGGCACGCGAATCGATGTGGGAAGCTCAAATATCATGCACGGTAAAACAAGGAATAAATAAATGCTTAAATGTTTTTGACAATGTTTTTGTCTTGTATTTGTGCATCTGTGACTGTTCTGTGTTTATCTTGCTGCAAAACCCTATGGGGGACAAATAAAGTATAAAGTCTAAAGTCATATATATGTGTATATATATATATATATATAGAAGAAAAAACTAATCTGGTACTAAATGACTGAATAAAAAGATATATATTTAAATACATTTAAGTATAAAAAATGAAGATGCTTAACAGAATTATAATAAATAATATAATTTTTATATATAATATTCTTTTTCCCTATAAAACAGTAAAAAATGTACTTATAAAACCAAAAAAAACCTCTTAAATCAAAGGTTTGTAGCTAAAAATGAACCCTGATATGAAACTTTAATGTGACATTTCAGCTGTAAGGTGAATGTGAGTTTTATATAACAACTATCCTCATCTGAACTAAGCTTTCTGGTTGTGAACTTTTCAGAGGAAGTGCACTGGAATTATAGACCAGTCAAAAATAGACATGTTCTTCTGAATACTGTTATAAGAGTGTGGGACTACATGGACTGTTATATGTTATATATGTATGTATATATATATATACATGTTATATATATATATTTCTCAACTTTAACATCATTGCTGGCTGCCATGTAGCACTACTTAAGATATCCAGTACAATATTCAGTATGTTACTCAGTACACAAACCCAATATTCACCTGGAGAGCCTGGATGACCACTGGAAGAAGGAAGGCGACCGTCTTTCCAGAGCCTGTGTCTGCAGTGGCGATCACATCCCTGCCCTTCAGACCAACAGGCACCATCTGCATCTGGATGGGAGTGGGAGCCTCATAGCCGGCTTTCTTCAGGTTGAGCCTGAGTGCTGTGGGAAAGTTACAGTGTTCGAACTCTATAATGGGTCTACAGACCTCTCGGCCTGCGGTCACTATGGCCAGCTCGGCTTTAACCCTCTCAACCTGCTCCTCAGTCAGTTCAGAGATGAACACATCCTCCTTGTAAGAGTAACTGTGCCCAGTGTCTGCTGCACTGGAGCTCTCCAAACCCTCCTCCAGATCTCTAGAAAACACCTTATCTCCCAAATCCAAGCACATTTTGGCCAGATGACTGGCTTTACACTCCAGGCTGCAGACATCGTTGTCTGTTTTGTCGCAGATGTATTCTCCATATCGACCGCACATGACACACACGGGCTCTCCGGGCTCTGGCCATCTCTGGCTCTTCTTGAAGGACTTCACTGGTTCCTCCTCTTCCTCGCTCTCTATCTGATGTGGTTCCTCCTCTTCTTCAGTCTCTATCTGATGGGGTTGCTCCTCTTCTTCAGTCTCTATCCGATGAGGTTCCTCCTCTGTTTCTATAGGTACAGTCTCATCAGGAGGGCAGGTATCAGGTGAAGATGTAGCTGTAGAAACAGGGTCTTCGGATGTAGCTGTAGAAACAGGGTCTTCGGATGTAGCTTTGCTTCTCTTTGGGTTCTGCTGCTGCTGATTAGACTCTGGCGCTCTCTTGAGCTTCAGCGATCTCGGCGTAAACATTTTCTGCCCACATTTACCATTCACGATATTTACTAAACATAAATAAACTAAAAAAAGGAAAACGCTTTGATATATGTCTTTTGGAAACGCATTAAAGTCGTATACTCCACATAAACCAGGGATTTGTGAGCAGAATCATTTCCAAGCGGTCGCCTAAATACGACGTCATATAAACGCGACAGTAAAGCTGGAAGTTGTAGTTTTTAGGGATTTTAACTTTTTATTTGAAACCAAATATTGTGCATTTTCCTCATCTGTTTGATTCTGTACCGTATTATAATTATTGTATCAGTTCATAAATTGTATTTTTAAAACGATTAATATTATGATTATTTTAAGAATATTTTATCCTGATAGCACGCATAGCCCACATCACAGAGACGTCTGTTTTATTTGTTTATGATTTAGAATGTGTGTAAAGCTTACATATTTAAGATCAGATGTTCGTACACAACAGATGTTTCCAGATTAAGCGATCTTTAACAGACATTTTGTAGACGTATATCTTCTTGTATATTTGGCAAGAATTAAAGCTTATTTATCCTATTGAGACAAACCTGAAATTTTGATTTATGAAATTCATTTGGGAAAATTATTGTGCTTTTTGTTATTTATTAATGACACATACAGTACACTACATAATAGCAATAATAATAATTATAATAATAATAACAACTTATTTTATCAGTTAATAATATATAATTAAAATTTTTAAAAGCATTTATTTATGTAAATGTTCATGTTTTAGAATTAAAAAGTATTAAAAGTTATAGTTTACCTTTATTGAACATTTTTTTTATTTTATATATATAAAATAACATTTATATATATTATATATATATTTGTGAAATTCACCTATTGTACTTAGGCTATTATATCTTCTTACAAATAATAATAATAATAATATCACATAAATATCCTTATTTTTTAGTTCAGTACATTCGAGAACTAATGGTCAGTCATTTTAGAAAGGAGAATTGTTTTATTATGAATTATATTTTTTCATATTTTATATTATGAATTATTATTATTATTTACTCGTAGAGCAAACAAAAATGCAATTATAAAATGTCACTGGATCCAGTTCCTAGCACAGTCCCAATTTCTGGGTTAAGGTAAAGTCCTTTTAGGAATTGTCTCTGGTTAAGGCTCGACGGTTTACAGCAAAAAACTACTGCGCATGCGCACATCAATATAGCGTAATTTTTCGCAAACACTGTACAAAAATAATTAGTTTTTTTTTTTTTTTCATTATTGTAAGGGGTAGGTTTAGGGTTGGGGTAGGTGTAGATGTTAATAAATCATTATCGAATAGGTAGAAAATCTATTTATTGTTAGCTTCCGGCTTTTGCTTCTGTTCTAGCCACAACCCTTTTTTTTCCCAGTGTTGGATTGTTGGCGTGTTGGGCGGAGCGCGCATGCGCATGCGCAGACGGCGCACTCTCTCTCACTGACTGCAGCAGGGAGACGGCAGGACGCAGGATGAATAGAGCAAGAATAACCGTTAATGTCCAGATGGGAATATGTTGGTAGAGCATGGCGACGTCCGAGAGAAGACAAAGCTTTTTCTAGATAGCGACACTGCCTCTTATAACGGGGGACGTGGAGGACCATTGAGGAGAAAAACAGCCGAATTTATTAAGGGTAACGTTACCAGAATGGATGAAACTCTCTGGGCAGAACCCCACTTTTATTATCGGGTCGGCCCAAAATAGATGTGAAAATAAGCCCAACCGAGTGTTTGAACAGTGGCTTTACACATGTAAGTTACAAAATCGGATCTGTGTGTTACAGAAAAAACGAAAAAGTCGGATTTGAAGCGTTGAATTCCTTCGGAGAGATGTCATCGTTGATGTGAGGCTGCAGCTGTGAAGATGATGGGAGATCTGACCCACTCCAGAGATCCCAGAAACACTTTCATTGTCCCTGCCATCAAGTCTTCTGATCATTATGATTTTAATAGAGCTAAAATCAGAGCCAGCCTCACATGGCTGGTGGCCAAAGCCTTCGGTACAGGTAGGTGGCGTGTTTCTCTTCTCCACCTTCATCTTTGTCTCCTAGTTTGATTTCCCATGTGTTTACATTACATTTAATGCATTTGGAAAGCAAACATGTAAGTGTTAAAATATAGATTTAAATACAAATGCATTTTATAATTGAAAAATTTATAGTGTTAATAAATGCACTTTCTTCATGCAGACCCCTACAATTTGGGTTTTGTATTATTTTATGTCAATATTCAACAATGCAATGTGCAACATGTAACTTCATAAACAATCTAATGTTAAGCAAGTGCTGTCATAATGGTTACCATCCAGTTAATGTGTTGGACTCATTTTATAAACGATACATACAACATATTTACACACAGTTTTTGCTTTTATGTCAAAACAAAAAAAGATGTGGACTTTAGCAAATTTTTAAAAAAGAGTACTTATTGTTACAGCAATAATATTCTTTAAAAGAATATACTGAAGTGTGAATTTAATGTTATGTTTTCAGACACTTAACTGCATGTTATTTGCGATTAAATATTATTATGCCTATATTAAAAGCAATTTGTTGAACTTCCTTTGAAATATGGTTAAATATACTGTATACGAGTGTGTTGACAAGTATTTAGAAAACTAAAATATACTTGAATGTAATTTCTGCTGAAGCTTGTATATCATGTATTTAAATATATTTGCGATTACAATAACAATTTAGTGCATTTAAAATATATAAACTTAAAATTTCAGAATCTCAAAAATAAAACACAACAGTTACATTTATCATCAAGTACCTGCATGTGGTAAAATATATTTTCAAGTAAAACTTTTAATTGTACAAACTGGATGTTTTAAAAGTGTACTTTAGTGTGTTTTGAAAGTGCGCATTAATGCACTTAAGTGGCCTTTTATTTTAATAATATTAGATCTGCAAGACCAGTTTTGTTTTTTGTTTTGTTTTAAAATATACTTTGAAGATTTGAATTGCTTTGTATCCTGAATCGGACCTTATGGGCTCATTAATGTAGTCTCGTATTGACATCTAGATCCAGATTTATTCGATAGCTAGTATTTGAGCTGTATGTTCATTTGACAGCACAAACCCATTGTGATTGGCTAACTTATGACCACCAGCCATCTGTCCTCCTTTAGGTCCTCTCGTCTAGTTAAAATGTGCAGTCAGGTCTTCAGTCCCATGTGCAATGCAAAATGACAACTCTTGCTGTCTTTATTGTTTAGCATCTTTGATTTAAAGTGACCTTAAACGTGATCAACTAGACACTGACCGTCAGGGTGAGGACATGGTAATGTTCAGTAGGCTGATTGACAGTCCTTAAGGGTGTTATTGACCCATTTGTTGAATTGTTTTGTGGTGTAACCCTAGGACAGATGACAGAATAACTGATGAAAGCCTTCATTTCTCCATGCAACAAAGTGACTGATTAAATCAACACATCTCATATCACATTAGTATTATTTAAAATGTAATGCAGCAGGCTTTAAAAATATATTAAGTGTGATACCAGAATACAAGTTAAAATGAAATACAAGCGGTTGTTTGAATGAAAAGAGAGTAGTCAGCCTAAAGTCCATAAATATGTTTCCATTGATCCATTTTGGTCCTTTGGGAAGGACATACATAATGAATTGGTCATTTAATGGCATGCTCTCTGTTTTCGGTTCATCTCTTCAATGCATTCTCACTTGATAGCACATTGCTTTCTGAAAACCTACCAAGCATTTTTTACTAATCTATTGTGAAAATGCATTTGAAAAAAATTATAATATGAAATTTGCCAGGCTTTTAATATTATGTGAACTTGCTAATTTATGTGCTTAAAAATAAAAATAAAACCGTTTGCATATAATATTTTTTATAATTTGCATTTTTCAATTAAATGCACCAAAAAAATTAATAAATATATATATATATATATATATATATATATATATATATATATATATATATATATATATATATATATATATATATATATATGAAAACAAGTACATAATAATATAAATTTTAAAAACAGTATTTTTCTACACATTTAAACAAATAAACTGCCACACAAAATTTTTTTTGATTTAAAATAGATTTCATCTAATTCACTTCTGAACCACTTCACAGATAAAATCAACCAAAATGTGCATTTTCAACTGATTTGCAGAAATGAATTACAGAGTGTTAAAAACATTGGAACTAGTTCAATTTATATCACCGGTAAAATCCTAGTGAATCAATATCATGATATTGAACATACTGTCAGGCTCTAGAAGCACAGAATCTGAGCACCTGTGTAGTTCCTCTCTCTCCATCTGTCTTTGATGCGGCTCGTGAGGAGCTCCTGGATACATGCGTATGGCAGGGGAATCGATCAGCCTCCCTGTTGTTGCCATGGCAACCGCGGCCTGGCTCGACACAGTCATATTTTTGACTTACATCGTCAACGCCTTGTGGCACTGATACCATCAGTGCAATGTTTGATCCACTGCTTTATGATATAGACCCGTTTTAAAAGACTTCTGAAAAGCTATTAATTAGCAATGAAGGTAGTTCGTCATTTTTGCGTATTGGCAACATCTCTAGTAAGACACTCATTCATACAGAATGGTTCAAATCTGTTTTGCCATTACCACAATCAGGTTTAACAGCGTAAACTGAAAGCATGTGCTGGTAATAAGGATACAAGCACTCTCCTGAACTCTCACGTCTCCATAAATAGCCGAACATCTTGGTGCTCCATGGATGCGGTGACCTCATTCAGATCTGTGAACGCATTTATTCTGTCAACATGCGAACTCGTGTTCATGATGTTTTTGATTTTGTAGCTGTGTGGTAGACACTGTCTGGCTTCCTTTAAGGACTTTCTCCTTTCCTTCATCTGCCCGGGTGAGGGTAAATTAGACTTGCACAGAGGAATCGGAAAACACCAAGCTTTAGCTATATTTAGCTGTGCGGAAGACGAAAAGTACTTTGATCTTTGAAATTCAGAAAAAAATAATAAATCACAGGCTCAGCTGTCTGCTATGACATAACAGAGTGAAGGTGTTTTGATATGAAAGTAATCAGTCCCACCAGGATTTCGCAATGTTTTTGTGGTTTTCGCGATATAATATTGAGGCAGTAATTTCCAGAATTTTATGGAAAATTTATAATTAGGATATTACAAAAACAAACTACTAAACCAAACAAAAAGCTTGTTTAGTTTCATGTCTTACCAAATTCTAACACATAAAAAAAACAAGATATAATTACTTTGTCATTTAATTTTTGCTATTAAAAATAAGAGCAAAGAAGCAAATACAGCGATAATTGAGTTCTTTATCATGTTATTTTCTCATTCATGCATGTTTCATTGTTATACAATGTAGATTTGTAAATTGTTATTTACATAAGCAGAACTGTGCTTTTGCAGTTATTTTGCGGTTAAATTGCGAATTATGCAAGATTGCCATAATCCAACAAGAAGTCCAATAACCGATAAATTGACGATATTAAAATTCTAAAAAAATCCCCCCCCCCCATGAGCAGATAATTATTTCTATATTAAGGCCAATAACCAATAAATTGCAGATATTACAATTCTAAACAATTTGTATAAATAAATACAATTCTTCATGTATTGAGATTTAAATACCAACGGTGATAAGCTTTTTAATGGCCTATAACCGATAAATAGGCAACATTATGATTCTACATAAAAAAAAAAAAATCCTAATAAAAACTAAAATCAAACTTTAGAAAATGCTAAAGTGAATTTAGGCATCACAACATTATAATGTACAGTATGAAAAATGTATATTAATCACAAAATGGATAACATTTGAAGGTGCAATGTGTAATATTTAAAACAATCTATTTACAGAAATGCAATATAATATATAACTATGTTTATGTTTTCATTACCTTACATTGAGCTATTTTTATCTACATACACCGCGGGTTCCCTTACATGGAAGTCACCACCATGTTTCTACAGTAACCCTAAATGGACAAACTGCTCTAAAGAGCGCGTTTCGTCACTGTTGTTTTTGCGAATAAAACAGCGATACAATGATGAACATTAACATTCGCAATAACGTTGATTTATTGAATAATTAAGTAAATCTAATTCCCTGATTTACCTTTGTAAAGTAATCTCATTGCGCTCTGCTGTCTTTACCCACGACATCTTTACCTGTGTCGGCCACCGTAGCTTCTCTAAAGCGAGGGGTGAGCGGGGGACTGAGCCGTTGGATGCAGTTTGCAACCTCACCGCTAGATGCCGCTAAAAATTACACACTGCACCTTTAATTGAGGTTCTGTCATCTTGCAGACAGTGTTCCAGGAGACCTGAATGAGCCTTTCTACAGGGACCAGTATGAGCAGGAGCACCTGAAGCCTCCGGTGGTGAGCCTGCTGCTGTCAGCTGAGCTGTACTGCCGAGCAGGAAGTCTGATTTTAAAGAGCGATGCTGTCAAACCTCTGCTGGGTCATGACGCCGTCATCCAGGCTCTGGCTCAGAAGGGCCTGTACGTCACTGACCAGGAGAGACTGGTGACCGAGAGAGACCTGCAGAAGAAACCCATCCAGATGGTGAGAGAACCTGCCCTTTCCACGTGTTTCATTTACAAGCTGATTTTATTTCACTGACATCTGGCACAGGTGGATCTTGGATATTTTGCATGAATGGCAAAAAACACTATTTATAGTGTTATAGATGATGACATCGCTAATCTAAATGTGAAAATGAAAGAAATACGCATGAACAATAAAACGAATCAATTTAATATTAACCAATATCCAATATGCTGCAGGTATCTTCCTGTACCCTTAGGAATACATCAGGATTGCATAGACGTCTTATAATTCTCTCTCTGTTTTAATTCCTTTATCTTGTCAGTTTTCACATTGTTTAATTGAAGATGTATTTCAGGCTCATAGCATCTGCTTTAAAGATAGACAGAGTTCTGTTGTTGTGTGAGTAACTTCCTGTTGATATTTAATTACCGCGCCGCTGTTTGCTGTGCCTCGGGCTTCCTCAACCGAACACATATCATCACAAACTATCTCTGCGCTGCGTGAAGAACCATTTTGCATAGTGCCAATAATGATACTAGTAACTATATTCTGTGCTCCCCTTAACAAATTGATTATTTTATTATATTAAATGACTATTTTGCTCTGCTGGTAGTTATTTCTCTATAATTTAAAGTCCCCAAGCTATTGTATCTGCATGTAGCCGACTGCATAGTTGCACTCATTGATCCAGGCCTTTACGAACCAAATGAAGGTTTCCGCACCTCAAACTCGGAGTCCACAAATCCTCATTAGCGTCAGAAAGCCATCCATCTGTCTGCTCGGCTACAGTAAGCTGCCTGACTACAAGATCTGTCAGTCTTCCCATGCTTCACTTTAACCTGTTTAGCCTGGCGCTATGGGAGAGAGTTTTCCGGCTTTTTGGCTTTTCCCATTTTGAGAAAATAGTACATTATAAACCGAGTGTAGAAAGGTTTCTTCCGCTGGGTTGTTATTGACAGATTAACCCTGAAGTTAAACCCTATGTTGGAGCTTTGGCATGGCGATTGGTGCTGATGCAGGTAACATGGGTTTGAGTCTGGCTTCCCAACTTTCGAACTAAAACACCTCTCTACAAACCATTACTGAAAATGTTGGATTGCACTGGTCTAGTGTTTTTAAATTATCGGTATTGGTTTTCAATTCTGAAATCGAATCTAAAATCTTTTTATGTTTTGTATGTAGTAAACAGTTGTCCATCTTCTTTACTTCTCAATATTGTTATTAATTGAATAGTATGAAAAAGTTGACTGGAACGGTAGAAGAAAACAGTTAATGGTAATGTCCGCTAAACAGTAGCATTTCTTATTATAGTAATGAGGGTGTGGCTTAAAAAAATTAAAGAGCCAGTAAGATGAAAATTCTAAGCTTCCTATCACTGTCACTGACTAAGTCCTGTACATTAGGTTTAAATCCATCCAAGGTTAAAAAACATTGGGTCTCATTCACTAAATATGCGTAGGCACAGATTTTTGCGTGAAATGTGCGTACGGACGTTTTCACGAATAAATCATGATTCATCAAAAACTTTCGTACTAAAATTTATTCTAAATGTACGAAAAGATTCAAGAACAACTTATACCACACGTACGCAATAATCATGTACAACCGGGGCCTTATAAGCATGTGTTAAGAACCCTATATAATTAGATGTTATTGATAAATTATAATTACAGTTCCTATATATATATATACTATTAGAGGTCCAAACAACAATCACCTGATGTATCCTTATATAAACGGTGCCATAATTGTCTTTCTCTGTACAAGTGCCTAGTTGTGGAAAGCCCTTATATGGAGCTGGTTTGGGCGTGAATTATGCTAATTACTGACCGCGTGCACTTGGGCGCTCATTTAGAAAACTCCAAATTCACTAATAGAAGAACGAGTTTAAGAACAAGCTCATGTGCGTACGCACGTGTTGTGAATTAGGCGGAAAGTTCTCGTGAGAAGTTCAAATGTGCGTATAAATAAGAAAATTGTACGTAAAAATTAGTGAATGAGACCCATTATCATTTTGTCAGAATATAATTTTAAAATTACCTCAGTTCTCAGAGATCCCCAAACGGTTCGCGCGAAGCTGTTCAAAAGATTCACTTTCCTTAAACCCCACCTTTCGGTAGCATACTGTGTTCTGATTGGTCAACTAAGTCAGGTTTGATTGGTTGTTCCGCACACACCTCCACGGTAAACTATGCGTTAGCATCTGTTTGGGGTGAATTATGTCTTATTCCTCTCACCGCGAAGCAAACAGTAAAATAAAAAACTTGAACAGTCTCGCTGCTTTTTCTTCTGTGTGGTCGTATTCAAGCCGCGCGCTTCAGTTTGAATCTGAATAGCGCGTTCATCGCGGGGGTGTGATCACATTAGATATAACGAAGGGAGACATGAAAAACAGACATCGCGTTGTTTTCATATGGATTACTTTATCACAGAATATCTGTTTTCGGCAGCACTTGTTTAGTTTTAAAGTAGACATGTCAAGCTTTCTATAGATATCTCTCTCATGTCTCTTCGTTGAGTATTCACGGAGTTACACTTCATTTTAATGACGTGTTTGTACATGACGATCAGTGCAGATGGGCTGCAGACAGCACACATACTGATAAGACGCTCGGGAGAAAACAAACACATAACTTCATAATCATACTTCGCGTTGTGATTTGGAGATGCTCGTTGGTCTAAATAAAGTTAGTAATGAACCCTCTTTTATGGCCAAACGCTTTGAAAATCCCGCCTTGTACTCACCGAGATTAGAAAAGCAGTCATAGGTGAAATGTTGTGAACACAACAAGGATTTGTTGTACTGCTCTGGTATTGTGGTAAAAATGAATTTTAGCCATTGGTTCTTCTGATCTTCATTCTTTGGCAGTGAAAATAAAACAAACGGTCTCCTCGACATGATGCTATCACACCAACCAGAGCGTCTGTCTGTGTGGGGGGTGGGGAAGGTCAGAGATCCGTTTCTCTCAAGACGGTAGGCGGAGATTATTATGCAAAGTGCTCCTAGTGACGTACATAGAGATGGGCAAAAGATTTGGAATCTATAACGACTCGTTTCAGCGATTCAGAGTCGACTCCTTACTTTAGAAGCCAATAACTTTATAAATTGTGAACTTTTTGGTTTAATTACTTTGCACATAGTTTACACTGATGGACAGCTACATCATACACTGTAATACAGGTAATTTTTTATTTCCCATCTGTGTGGCTCTTTAAGTTACTATTTTAATTTAACTTAATTTTTATTTATTTATTATTATTCTTGATTTTAGTGATGCACTTATGATTGCACTAGTGATTTAATGTGCTTTAGAAAACTTAAAAGTAATATTTTATTCATTTACTTAAATTATTCAAACATTTTAAATTATTAGTTAACCACCAAACTTTTTTGTTTGTATTTTTTTTTAGTTTTTTTTTGTCTAGCAAAACAAGAATTAAACTTTGTGTTTAATGTGACTTTGCATTTAAAAAAACTTAGTTTTTAGTATTTTAGAAATGTACAATAATAATTATTTGTATAAGTGAATTTTTTTGCTGAATTCGAAATGAACGTTTTAATTTAGCCATGAACCAAAACGAAAGTTTTGGTAATTAAATTTAGGTAATTGGGTCGTTGGACTAAGGTGATTAAATTAAACCAGTAATAAGTTCTTTGAGAGGTGACTTGTTGCTGACATTTCAGCCAAACTAATTCTACATACTTCTACTCGAGCAACATTTTTGGTCACTGTGAAGTGTGTCCACAGACACAGCTGACATCTTTACTGTTTTACTTCATCTATTCTGTGTGCACAAAATGAGCACTGACACATTCAAAAATCAGTGAAACACTAATTATTCAAAGCTGTTTCAATCAATAATTTCAGTCCTCAAATACTAATTCATCTGGAACTTCTTTTTGTATGTTTCGGACAAATACTTTCAGTTTCAGTTCATCACTAATTGTTGTTGCATACATTTGCATACAGCCTACTGGCAATTATAGTTATAGTAGTTACGGGTTATCGATATGCACCAATAAATATATATATACATATATATATAGATCCATCTGTATTAAAAATGCTACATTTTAAAGGGTGTTTATTTAATGTTTGTTGGGGATTAAGTTGTTGGGACGGTGTTTTGGTGTTTTCAGAAACTTCCTCACACATTAATATGGTTTGACTGCACCAGTTGAACAACTGTGGTGCTTTATCATCAATAATTCAGCCAGGCCTCTATTTTGGATGTATCAGAGTTTGTGCTTGTGCATTGAAATGTTCTTGATCGTAAATAGCTTTTCATATACTCCTAAATCTTTAGATATATAACTATATGTCTAAATCTGCTCATAAGGGTTCAAAACACTCATAATTCAGTTTTACATGACCTTTTCTCTCTCTCTGACCTTTATAATTGAACTGCGTTTCCGCTACGGTACCTTTAAGACTACTACATTTATTGTATGTATGTAAATGACCTCTCTTGTGATTGGATAGTGATATGTTGATGTGTTTGTACCTCTGACATCATTACACTGACATTCTAAGTTTGCATAAATGGCTTGGATGGACTGCGTAGGAAGTTTTGGAAATGTAACTTAAATTCAAATTCATACGTTTAAGGAAAATCTTATATGGAAAAATGTCTTTATTGCTTTATCGTCTCTCTCTCCCTCCCTCTCTCTCCCTCTCTCTCCTGAAGAATCGTATTTTCTCCTGCAGCTGCCGCCCACCCACACACAACCCGGCATTCATTCTACATTATAGACTCACTCAGAAATACATACATATGCACACATAAGCAGCTCACAATCTCACCCACATAGTCATGACACAATATCATTTTATATCAGTCTGGTAATCAAACAGCACGCATAGATGTGATACAACATGCAGAAAATATATGTGTTTGTGTTTTTGTGTGTGTGTGTGTGTGTGTGTGTAAATAGACTAATAAGACTAATGAGTTTTTTGACAAGTGTAAATTATAACAGTAGAGATGCAAGTATGCAGTCTCTAAGTGACATGACGCTGGCAGACAATGAGAGAGAGTCTTATTTAGCACTCTAGGCTCCTCAGGGATGGATGTTATTTACATACATGCGCAGTAGGGAACTGACAATGTGACCGCACTGAGAGCATTTTTATTTCTGGAAAAAAACGCTTGCTTATTAAATTTATGCAGAAAATGAGTCGCTACAATGAAGCGACTATATTACTTAAAGAACTTAAAAGAACTCTGCTCTGCAAGCCTAACGCTCCCCTCTCCCCGCTGCTCGAATACGCTCTGTTGGCATAGCAATGCCCTGTAAAGGCAGGAGGCAGGTGCTTGCAAGGTGGATCCATTAGTGCAAAGTGCCATTTAAATCCCAAAAAGCCAAGGTAAAAGTAATCTTCAAATTGAGGATTAAAAAGAAAGATTGCACAAAGCTTTTGCTTAGCTTGTGTCTTTCTTGGCTGGCTGCTGCTATGATGTTTTTGTTCTCATCAACCAGACTCAGCAGATCAAATGTACCTCAGCGTGACAGGAAATCACTTTTTCTTATCTTAAACATTAAATACTTGCAATATTGAAAATGTCTTTTGGTTTTCAAATGAGAATGTCTAAGCAGGTGTTTCACCAATAGATCAAATGTGGTTTTGTGTGGTTAATTTGGTTCTTGGAGTGGTGTGGGAGCCTCAGAGGAGAATGTCTTCAGCCTGACGGCAACAAAAACCTGTTTACAAAGAGCCGTTTCTAATGTATCAGTGCTGTTTCTTCTATCAAGCTCTAGGTTTGCTGTGTTTGTGGAAACACAGGGCAGTATTTATGAGATATTCATTACAGGACAGTTTCTTCTTTCTGCAAGGATGGATAAATATGAAAAAGTTGCTTTTGGACACATGAGTTTTGCATTACATAACAGCCTAATTTTGTATTTGTGGGCAGTGTTTGTTTTAGATCTTCAGTGGGAATGTGTTTATAAATGCATGATTAGAATATACTTTTTTGCGGAGCTTTGGTGATCACTTGAGAAATACAGGTTTGAATCTGACCTGCAACATGTCGATCTTATTCTCCATCTCGCTGTCCCCATTGAAAAATTAATAATAATATAAATAATATAATATTAATAAAATGTATTAATTATTACAATACAATACTGTTTATTTATATAACACATTTAAAACAACCGATTAATTAATGCATTATAAAAATTTGAATTACATAAATATAAAAAAAAAATAATAATAATCCAGTGAGCAGTTGATCTCTGTTTTGAAGATATTATTAACAGATCTTTCATCCCAAGCCAGAACATCAAATCATTGCGCATGCACTGAGCATTTAGAATGAAAAATGTTTAATCAATAAAAGGATTTATAAATGTAATCAGCTTAAACGAGAAGCTCGGCTCTTATGTAACAGTTTTTTTTTCTCCCGTGATGAGACATGGGAGTGTCACAGCTCATGTGGAGAGGAAATCAGAACCACTCAAGTGAGAAAAATTGCTGACTTAACAGCATAACTCAGTGTCACTGGGATCCATCAGAGCGAATCTTTCCACCGAACTGCGTTCATACACATCTGATGTGACAGAAAAGCTGCTCTGTTACATTCTGAAATACCTGTTCATCTCAACAGACACTCAGATTTACAATGAAAAGGCAGCACAAAATGCAGTGGAAAGGAGTGTGTAAGATCTACATCTAGAGTATTCAGCATAAACAATGTTATTATAATATGTAAATAAATTCATACATAAATAAATAATAATAATTAATTAATGATAAATGCTGTGATTTATTATCTCACTTCAATTCACTTCTTTTAATTATTTTAAAAATGTATTATTTTATTTACAGCATTTATATATCATTGTTAATATATATATATTATGGTGTGTGGTAGAAGTTTTAGTTTTTATTTTTGGGCTTGATTAAATATAAAAACAAATTCAAATAAAATAATATCAATAAAAAAATAATGTAATCTGGTATAAAGTAACATTTAGCAAGCATAACAAGGCAAGTGATGAATCAACAGTGACACTTGATTGCTTTAGAGGCATTTAGCATCAGTCAGCTGGAAGGGCAGTCACATGAACGCTGTTTATTAGACGTGCTTAGACGTGTCATTGTTTGCCTACTGTGCACCGGTTTCTTTATTTCACCAGGGTTTGCTTTCAACGAATCAAAATCAATATCTGTCTTAAGTGTTTTATGTCTCTCTGTGCCCACAAGGTTTTTAATAAGACAGCCACTGTTTAATTTGTGTTTAAGATGGGGGTTCATTTTTCAATTGCTTGTTCTCAGAGGTTACTCAGACTGTGATGGAGAGGACCTGCTGTTATCAAATAGATAAACTGAGGTATCAGACGACATGGAGAAGCATACTTCCCAAATTTCAATTAGTGGCATTTGCCATTGTTTGGTGATTTTTGTGTATTTTTTATTTTTTTTCTGGCTGCCATTTCAATAGAAATTTACTGGAGCTGGAATTTGGGATTTTCCAAGAGTGCTTTTTTTTAGGAGAGATCAACTCACACCTGTCAAAATTCGCTCATGGAGTAGAAAATAGTTTAACGTTGAACTTTAAGCAACAACAGCCGATGGAACGGCAACGGCAATCTGACGTAAACTGTTAACTACCGTAGCCAAAGAGCGCGAAAACCACTAAGCAACAACCGAGAGGACGGTGAAACATTCAATCATTTATCATTAGCATAATAAAAATGTCATTTAAATGAGCGAGAGAAAGCGTGCTTTTGAAATGAAACGACAACTTATAGTCACAATAAGAGTTTTTAGTTTTCTATGATGCCAATAAGTCTAAAAACCGCGATTTACCATGCAAAATATATTTGCCTTTTAATCTGTCACGTAGTAGCGGCAAATTAGCTTTACTCCCGTAGTAGACCGTCAAAATGTACACCTCACAAAGTAACACTTAAGGTCGCGCATGCGCGATCACATTTTTTTTTGCAGTTGCCTTTCCATCGGCTGTTGTTTCTTAAAGTCCTATTTAACGTATCCCTTTAAGTATATAAAATATATTTCTAATGTTGAGGGCGAGAGGATGGGCCCCCAGTAGGAGCGGGAGCGACTGTCCTATCTCAGGGAAGATTATCTCTAATTGGGTCGAGCAACGGGGGAGCAATGCTGCCGTTTCCAGGGCAACAACCTCCAGAGACGACTGACTGCCAACCGACAAGTGACAATTGTCAGCACGGCTGATGATGTGGCCAAAAAAATGGTCACGATTCATTGCTTTCAAGTCTAGAGGCAGATTTTTGCTCCTAAGTGAAAGTTGTTGACAGACCGTCCTTAATTATGGATTTAAACGACTCTTTATGGTCAACAATTCTTTACTCTGTTCCAGTCATTCTTTCTTAGCTAAATATGTTTGTAGATATTTGAATGAAAAACAATAGTCTTTACGTTTAGGACTTGACTGTAAGTACTGTACTGTACTGTAATTACGTTTTATCGAGGAATAATATACCGCGATTTTTATGGTTATTGTTTCATCGCCCGGCCCTAATTGTCAGGATGTGCATTCAGGAGAATGTGTCAGCAATTTATCAGGCGTTTTATTGTCTTGTTGTTGACAGAGCGCCCACCTGGCCATGATTGACACGCTAATGATGGCGTATACAGCAGAGACGGTGAGTGTGGAGAAGGTGATGGCCTGCATGCAGCAATACTCCACCGATTACACAGACGGAGACGTGCCCTACGACACAGAGGATGCAGTCACTAGCTGGATGAATAAGGTATTTTTGTTCTTTTAGAAATCGTAAGCATACCCATAATGCAATGCGGATGCATGAATTGCCTCATCAACATCTTATATGGTTTGTTGCACTTAGGGTTAGGGTTAGGGTTAGGGTTAAGCTGACTTGAATATTTCCTTGTTGGCATGTGTGATCTCTGAGGGCATCTTTGAGAGTCGGTGAAGGGCCGTCCCAGGACTTTTGTTTACATTCCCTTGCAGGCCAGCTGTACAGGCAGCCTAAATCAAGACAGTCCCGCACATGTTGCTAAACAGGCCAAGAGGGACTGCAAATTTCTGTTGAACACTTTTGTTGTCTTCCTGATGGAGAAGTTTGCATGAGGGTTTCTGGTGTTTGCATCAAGCATTTTATCATAATATTGAGTTTCAGATTCATTCTTAAAACCGGACCGTCGTTTAATGAATTAGTGTTGGCCTAAACCAGGGGTCTCCAAACTGGAGAGTTTAGCTCCAAACTTGCCTCAGCACACCTGCCTGGAAGTTTCTAGTGTACCTAGTAAGAGCTTACTAAACAATATAAGATATGAATATATAAAGAGTTTGGTTACAAAATGCAATTAGTCAATTTTGAAAAACCAAGAATCGACTTTCAAAGATTTATTATAAAATTGTATAATTTTTTCCCCAAAGTCCATTGAATCAATATGAAAGTTATTTTCCATATTGAAACTGTGGAAAATACACAACATAGTTCATCAGCTCTTGTAAGTTTGTATTAAAAGGAACGGCAGTGATCTGTGTTTTACTCTATTGAAGGTGAATGAATACTTGAAAGAAATCATAATGCAGGAGCAACGGAGGACGGAGGCGCAGAACGCAGAGCCTGTTGAGAATCCAAAGGTAAGTGTGCACTTCCTGTTCTTCTCAAGCAGCGATGATTCAGAAATCACTTTCGTCCGTAGGAGGAAGATACAGAGAGTGTCAGAGAGAAAGATGGGTTTTTGTCATAATGAGCTCTCGTACGTTTCTGAAATCTGTTTAAAGCAACGTTCTGTCCTCCATCTGCCAGCATTCTTCACGCCTCAAAACCCAAATGCTTGCACAGATTATTCTGAAACTCACGTATTCTGATCCTGAATACTGTACAGTTTTGAATTCACGAGCTTGAACGCAACATTAATGCAGAAGATTTGGGAATGCTCGTCGCTTTAGGATTTCTGGTCGCTAATGTCAACATTTAGAGCAAAACAGCATAAATATATCAGTATCTTTCAGCCTTTGAATGATATTCACTATCTTACAAAAGAATGCAGTACAAAAGAATCTGACGTTTTAAACCCCTAGTTTTGTAAGTCTGTGTAAAAGTTGTCTCAGATTCTCCTGTGTAAATCTTTGCCACGTTGAGGTGAGTTCACAGGACGTGAGGGATATCATCAGTCTTGTTGTGCTGTTTTAGAAATGCTGCTGTGTTGAGGTATTTCTGACTTGCTGCCAGGCTGATGTAAGAGCAAAATGTTTGCTGATTCATCTTTAAACGCTTCACATTCCATCTCCCTGTCCCTGTGTGACAGCGTATTTGGGAAACATGACAGGCGACATGAGTCTCACCTTGTTTTACCTTCTCTCCGAGGGAAAGGCTTGTGTACACAGCGTCCTTGTTTAAAGAGACGACAAGACTCTGCCAACTTCCCAGCCCTACTTTTGTTTTTTGTTTTTTTCCCATATTTCCATCGTTAATGTCCGAATCTGAGTCTGGTGAGTGTGCTGAAGTGAGGGTCATCACACAGAAGTGTCCCGAGGTCGTGCCTGGGCTGGGCATCTGATTGAGAGCAGTCAGTTCTCAGAGAGACACAGTCCCAGTCAGTGCTGAGGAGGAATGTGAGGCGCTTACACAACACTGTTATCATCCTGAAACAGCCAGCATGACATGAAGCGCCCAGAAGGACACACACCCACACCAGATGTGTGAATTATAAATAAAAATATAATGCAAAAAAGTACATGTATTATTCTTTTTGTTATTATATTCATTTATTTGTTCATTATAATGATATAATTTGGGAGGAGAGGTCTATATGGTTTATTTAATATTATATAAATGTATTATTAATGATTAATTTATAGTATTTTTTTTATTATATAAAAGTATTTTTAGGAGTATGTGTTAAGTTTGTGTGTGTGTGTGTGTGTATATAAATATATATATATATATATAAATATATATATATATATATATATATATATATATATATATATATATATATATATATATATATATATATATATATATATATAATTTTTTTAAGTAATACAGATAATAATTTTAAATAAAATAAATAATAAAATATAAATTATTAATAATGATAAATAATAATTAATATGAATTTATATTATATCATTGTGTGTGTGTGTGTATATATATATATATATATATATATATATAATTCATATTCTTAAAACATATTAATTATTATTTTATATTAAATAACATGTACATATAAATGTGACTGTATACACTCTTAAATCTATATATTGAATAATATATACTATATATACTAAAATGTTTAATAAATAAATACAATATTTATTGTCTTATTTTTAATGTATTACTGTATACCTCCTGTAATAATATTCATAGCAATAAATAATTTAATGCATAATTTAATTTAATATTTTTATATATATACAGTACAGACCAAAAGATGGAAACATTACTATTTATAATGTTTTTGAAAGAAGTTTGTTCTGCTTATCAAGCCTGCATTTATTTGATCAAAAATACAGAAAAAACTGTAATATTGTGAAATATTATTACAACTTAAAATAATAGTTTTCTATTTGAATATACTTTAAAAACTAATGTATTCCTGTGATGCAAAGCTGAATTTTCAGCATCATTACTCCAGTCTTCAGTGTCACATGTAACATCCAGTCTGGATCATGATCATTTAGAAATCATACTAATATATGCTGACTGATATATTTGATGAATAAAAAGTTCAAAAGAACTGCATTTATTCAAAATAAAAAAAAACATTAATTAATTACAATTAATAATATATATAATAATAATAATATATATTCTAATAATATATTTTCTTTACTATCACTTTTAATCAATTTAATACATCCTTGCTGAATAAAAGTATTGAATTTATTTAAAAGAAAAAAATCACTAACCCCAAATTACTGACCATTAGTGTAAATTGTTATTACAAAATATTTATATTTTAAAAACATAGCATCTTTTTTTTTTTTTTTTTTTTTTTTTTACTTACTTTTTACTATTCATCAAAGTATCCTAAAAAAGTATCACATGTTCTGAAAAAATATTAAGCAGCAGAACTGTTTCCAACTTTGATAATGAATCATCATATTAGAATAATGTCTAAAGGATCATGTGATAATGATCCCAAAAATTCAGCTTCGCATCACAGAAATAAATGATAATTTAAAGTATAATAAATGTAAAAACAATTATTTTAAATTATAATAATATTTTTTATAATAACATTTTTTTCTGTATTTTTGATCAAATAAATGCAGGCTTGATGAGCAGAAGAAACTAGCCTGGTAATACCAGACTCTGCTACTTCACTTTGCTTCGTAGACAGTACAGAAGCGAAATGAAATTGAGCGGAAGTAGGAAGTCTAAGAAGAAACTTCTTTCAAAAACATTAAAAATAGTAATGTTTCCAATCTTTTTGTCTGTACTGTACTGTGTGTGTGTGTGTGTCTATATATATATATATATATATATATATATATATATATATATATATATATATATATATATATATATATATATATATATATATATATATATATATATATAAATTCTAGAATTAATCCACTGGCAAAAGAATAATCTTTGCAGTCTTCTTCTTAGGGCATTCTGGGTATAAATGCATTCATATTGTGATTCACAGGGTTTAATTTCTCTTAGATCAGAGGGCATCAGTTTTTCTCTTCTTCAGTTTGGCCCCCTGCAGATATTTTGGCATGCTTTTGATGATACTCTTCTTTTCCACAGTCATTTAAGCCTTAAAAGTTGCGAGAGGCTTAAAACTGTGAAAACTAAGAACAGGAACCAGCCCACTGTGTCCTAACCAGACCTCACAGCGTTAAAGCAAACACTTATTTTGGGGCGGTTTGCTTTCTATTCCTTTCTCAGCGATTCAGTCTCAGTGAAAAATTGAAGTGTTTTATCTAAAAAAATGAACAACAAACAATAAATGGTCAAATCAAATGCACCATCAGAAGGTAATCTAAATATAAAAGTAGGTGCACTAAATTAACTGCACTAAATAAATATACAATATTGAGCAAAAGAGGTTTATGGATTTCTTTCTTTATTAAGTGTAAGTACTAAACCTCCCTCAAACTTCAAGAGTTTCACTGTTTGTCCGCCGAGTGTTTTCTTCTAATCCGGTTTCTAGTAAAGAAGGTATTGTCACGCTTAATCTGATATGGACGTTAACGATTGATTGCTGACGTAGCTGTTCTTTCCTTCTCTCTCTCTCTCTCTCTCATTCATTCTTTGACTGGCTGAAGTCTCCGACCAAGTGGTATATGAAGCTGGTTCCTGTAAGTGTCTTTGTGAATCGCTTCTTTCATCCCGGCTTCTTCCATCTCGTGGCTCCATCGTGTTTTTGTTGCCATGACAATGCTTTCACATTGTCCTCAGCTTCATTAACCACGCAATAAACTGTCGACAGAGAAAAATGTATATTAGGCTGAGTAAAAATAGATTTTATCTTGCCATCCATTTCTGGTCGTTAAAGTTGCCACTGCATGTGTATTTGTCCATAGACTGGCCAGTTGTTGAGTGGTATCAGATGTGATTTGCTCTACTGAATCATTCCTGTCTGTTTGCTCCAGGCACGTTACAGGAAGGAGCAGGTTCTGCCCAAGATGATGCCGTGGATCCCTCCAGTGGACAACCTCCTGAAGGACAGCACGGATGGCTGTGCCCTCGCCGCCCTCCTGCACTTTTACTGCCCCACCATCATCCTCCTGGAAGGTACATAAACCTGCCAAACCTTCAGCGTTACTGCACACTAAATAATACACAGGGTTCAGAGAGAATAGTGTGTGTAAGCTACTGAATCAAAATGAGCCCCATTTACTTCCTTATTGAACGCCACTGGAGTTATTGTACTCAGATCATCAGAATGAATTCTCATTTTTCAACATTTTTTGAAAATGTTATACAAGACACTTTTTTTTCCCCCTAACATTTCTTAAAAATATATATTTTTATATTATAAAATAACAAATTATAATATTGATGTAAGTATAATATTATTTTTCTACCTTTTCCACAATGTTTAAAAAAAAATATATATATATACAATAAACACATATGTTATAACATTTCATAAAAAAACGATATCACCAAAAATATCATTTTTATTACTTTATATGTATACCCTTTGCCTTTATATTTTATTTGTATTATATTAATATGTTATTATTATATTTCTATTTTTCATAATATTTTCAAAAGATTATATGAGAAAAAATAAAGATGTTAATAAATAAACAATATTAACATTAATACTGTGTAATATTCTATATTATATTAGAAGTGTTAATAATTACTAATAAAAGTTTACTATTATTTTATTTCTATTTTTTCACAATATTCTTTATATTATCAAAAAAAAATTTTCATAACATTTAATCAAAAAAAATTATCCACAATAATAGTATTATTTTTTATTCTGAAAAACTTTGTAATAATAGTAGTAGTAATACAAGTATAATATTATTATATTTATATTTTATGCTCAGTGTTTAAAAAAAAGTTGCTGTACAAATATTTTGTTTCATAACATTTCACAACAAAACCATAGAAAATTAAAGTCTAGAAAAAATTGTGTGGGGGGGGGGGGGTTCTAATTAAGAGTTATATTGGGATTTATGTAAGAGGCTATAAGGTTTCGCATTTTCGAAGGGTGAACGTGTGCAAAGCTTATATTAGTTGAAAAACTGTCAAATATAATAGACTGAGAGATCCCTCTGCAATGAACACTAAAACCCTGTTCATTGTAGACGCTGACCTGGCAGTGTGCTATATCTGATGACAATAACATCTTTCTGTGGGACTGTGTCTTCTCCTTTGTGTCACTATCAAATATAGGAATGATGTTAAATGATTAGAGAATATAAATACCAAATATTCAGCATTCGCAAACTGTCTGAGAAGCGTCTTTATGTGCGCGCAGTAAACCGTCTCTCAGAGAATGCACGAGTACTGAGTGCTCTTTTGCTGCTTATTGCGCATGAATGGTTTAAAAATTCTTGAATGTTTAATTGCCCAGATTTAATAACACGTGCAGATACAATCCTTCAACTGTCCTGGGTGTCTTTCACGCTGAAATGTCTGCAGGAATTTCCCATATTATAAGTGCAGAACCTGCGGAAGTGAGTAAAATTATGCATAATACACGCAATCCCGCACCCAAATTCACGCCCTGAAAATGTTTCTAAAGCATAAGCTTTTGCTTCACAAATCTCACCCTGTGGCAACAAACAGGTAGCTTACATGTTCCTAACCAAGTAGTGAGTCAGTAGTGACTAACGCAAACCTAGTCTACCTTTTAAAGTGGTCTATAAGTTTCCTCCTGTTTGTTTCACTCATATCTTTAAAAACTCTGAGATTGGATCATTCAAAGGAAAAAAAATTGCAACTTACTGTACATATGATATTTTTAAATGTTATTTTTACAAATCCATGACATTCAGCCATTTTGCTTTGAATTAGTGAAAACAATAGTCTTCAAGTACTCATTTAGAAACATTTATGTGACTTTAATCGTCTTGAACTCCTGTTAATCTAATCACAGTGATGAAGAGGTCTAGTGCTGAATCTCCACCGAGCTGTAAAATCAAATGAAGGATGCAATTACATTTATCTCCAAACGCAAACCTGAATCACATGAGTGTCATTTAGACTCTATGATTAATGGGCTTCTCTGTGATTGGTTGAGCCCTTGTCAAATCTGCCAAACAGGCCGGATGAATTGTCTCGGTGAGTAGCGGCTGATTAGTGTAGCACTTTGAATCGTCTTTGATTTGCAGACGTTTGCCTGAAGGAGACCATGTCGCTGGCAGACAGTCTGTACAACCTCCAGCTCGTCCAGGACTTCTGTAAGGAACACTTGAACCATTGCTGCCACTTCAGTCTGGAGGACATGCTCTACGCTCATTCTTCCATCAAAGTAAGCCTTCAGATACAGCTTGTATCTTCCAGTTAGAGACCCTCAAGTTCCCCAAGTTTCTTGCTTTCATAATTCATTGGCGTATGCGTTTATAACTGTAGGTCAAGGTTTGTCAAATTTCTCAGGCCGTGGAATATGAGGTTAATTGGAGCCCTTTTCTCACAATAGCGCAAGTGCTGCCTGTGGGATTTGACTGTATTCCTGTTAAAAAGCCAAAAGCATGAGGCCTGCCTTCAAACTTGGTGCTTAAACCAGCTTTCCAATGGAAGCAGATTCTCTAAAGACTGGTGCCATTCACTTAAACAGCAATAAAATCACATTAAAAATGCCTAAAAGATATTTAAATAATGCCTTCATGTCTTTGATCTCAGTCCTCTCTGGACTGGAGAGAAAGAACATCTGCTGCCAAGAAGGAGAAGCCTTTGGTTCTTCTTGAGATGTTGATGGAACAGACATTTCTGCTGTTGCCGTTGAACTCTGGTTTCAGTGGCTGTGACAAATGAATGTGGAGATGTAGCTTGGCATTTTATGGGAAGGATTTGGAAACCTGGCCACGTTTACCGAACCACAAGGATGTTGTTTTAAATGACCTTAATAAACTCTAAACAGAGAGCAATGATACTGGTTCCACTTGTTTCTTTGTTTAAAGTGTTTTTGCCGAATGGTATCAAATTCTCACAGAATGTTGAGATTTATTAGCACCCAACCATCTGATAGAGTCTGGTACAGTGCCAGACTTCAGAGCTGAATCTCAGAAATATGAGTGGAATTGAGAGCAGGTCATTGAACTGTAACCTTGACTCAGTTTCTGTCAGAGCTAATCTAATCCCAGCCGCTTCCTTTTATTAATATGTTGAGTGTGGTTAGCACATGTGCTTCATGTAGTGAGGTGCAGCTTTGAGTCTGGACTGTATTGTTACCTGAAATAGATTAACAAATGAATAGAATTTTTAATTTTTCATATTTAATTTGGTTTTCTGCAATTTGCAAACTTGCCTGGGTCCTTTCTTAATAAAAATTTATACATGCAATTAATGCAAAAATATATGCAAAATTCACCAATGAAAATTAGCATATGTTGAAAAATTTTTTTTTTAATGATTACGTTGGCGTGGTGTTATTAAGGAGTTTGCGTAAAGGTGAAGAAGCATGCTTCATTTTTTAATATTATTTTAAATGTAATTATTTGTAATAAATTAACACTTACAAATTGACACCCCTAAAAGCATCACCCCCCCCCCCCAAAAAAAAAACTACAGATAAACCTTCTAATAATACGTTGACGCTTTGTGTGTGAATAAGTACGTAGGCAGGCAGATGGGGGAGAGGAACCATTTGACAAACACCATCTGAAATTTGCTTCGCCACCTGCTTCGGCACTTTTATCCACTCCATATAAATGTTGTTAGTGGACCCCTTCATTTATTCCTTTAGTTAATCATTTGTACTGTACATATGCAATAGATGTGGCTTTGAGTGTCTAGAGCTACTCTAGGCTATAAAGAGAGCAAGGACTCTTTGTTGAAAGTCAATTGAAATGCTGAGGTAAAGTCTTCTGGGAATGGCCTTGGATAATTGCTGCGGTTACCCTGTGCCTTTAAACTGCTAGATGTAAATTCTGCTGAGTGGGGAATAGTGTATCGTAGACATATTTCATCATGTCAGGTACCCTCTATGAATTCAAGGTCATGAATTCTGTAGTTCTGGCATAAAGATGTTGTTCATAGCACAAAAAAGCATGTGTGCATTATTAGACAAAAAAAAAGCTATATATATATACTGTACCATAAAGTATAAAATCCCTCCGCATTCTATATATATTTATATAAGCTATATAATTAAATTTGAAGACAAAGGGAACTCTTATTTCCAGGTGGTGTCCGTTCATGCATTACCAGGATTAAGAGAATTGAAGAGACATCTTGCGGGAGAAGAGGATAACACAAGCATGTGCATTATTTTGGGAAAAAAAGTTAATGTATTTGTTTGTTTTTACCAGAATAACTATCTTGTGTTTATGGCTGAGCTGTTCTGGTGGTTCGAGGTCGTTAAGCCACCATTCATCCAGCCTCAGGTGTTGGATACTGAAGGTAGACCAATATTACAAAAGAATGAATTTTTCAGAAATATTAGCCAGTGGTGTTGGTATTTATACTGACACATTTGTCTTGTCATTTCTAGCACCAGCCCCTTCACTGAAAAATCTGCCATCTGTGCCCATCTCAAAGGTCACTAAGAGAAGTTTCATGGAACAACCACCTAGTCCAGACAGACCAAGGTATCTCAATGGTCTCTTTTATTAAAAACTTCCCCCTTCTGCTTAATTTACAATGAATGCCTGTATTAATTGAAATTGAAACGTGAAATTGGATTGATATTGATATTTTTTATGTTCATGTGAAAGTCTGCCGCTCCGACCTCAACCACAGACTCCAGGCTCAGGTAAATTTATAAGGCCTAAAAAAATGTTTTATGACAACAAAATGTAAATCTTAATATGAAATGCACCCAGTTCTATGTAAGTTATACATGTGTGCTGTGCAGGTGAGATCAAGAGATCGACCTCAATGTCATTTGTGGAAAGCTTTATGGGTACTTGGCCCAAAGAGAAGTAAGTGCAAGTTCATCTCATTATTGAGAATTAAAGACATACAGTTTGAAACTGCATGCCAACTGGATACCATCCTCTCTTCTTTCTTCAGGTCTGCTGCTCAGGGAGTGTTCTTTGAAATCCCATTTGATAAAGAGAGCACCAATCAAACACCTACTGGACTGGGGATGACTCGCTCTGTCAGCACTGAAGGTTTTGGTTCCAAGATACCCCACGGCACCAAGGGCATCAAAAGAAACCTGTCCTTTCAGCCAGTTAATGGCAAGAACATGGGCATTGAGGAGGAAGTCTGTCCTGACAGCCTGTCAGGAAATCATAATAGCCATCTAAATGGCTCAGGGCCACCTAGCATTGAAGAGGCCCTTGAGATCATCCACAACTCAGAGAAGAAATCTCAGAGCCCCAGGGCCCATGCGCCCAGTGAGGGCTTCTTTCTTCACCTCCAGAATAAAAGTGATTTGAACCCTGAAGCAAAGGATGCCGAGCTAGACTCCGTTTCAGAATCATCCAAAGGGATTGCTAGCACATCCACCACTGAAGTAGACACCGGCATCCATGTGCGGACAGAGGACATCCAAGAGACACTAGATGAGGATTCATCCCTAAGGGATTGTACTGTCAGCATGGAGCTTGACACAGATCAAGACTTTGAAGCAAGAGCTTCCCATAGCCAGGGCTCTACAAGCCCATGTCCCAGCACCCTAAGCAGCAAGTCCCCTGCTGGAAGTACCCCTGGGATTAAGATGACCAGCTTTGCTGAGCAGAAGCTCCGTAAACTGAATCCAAACATGGAGGCTAAAGGTGCTGCTTCCCAAAGTACAACACCAGACGGATTAGATCTCGGTATTCCTCACTCTGTCTCCTGGGCTCCTTCACCTGAGGTGAGCCCTGCACATCAGCCATCCAAAGACCCGGCCCATGCCATGGCTGCGGAAATGGTGCAGCTGCGTATGAGACTTGAGGAGAAGCGTCGAGCTATTGAGTCTCAGAAGAAGAAAGTAGAGGCGGCTTTTACCCGACACCGCCAGAAGATGGGACGCAGTGCCTTCCTCACAGTTGTCAAGAGGAAAGGAGTAGATGGCACCTCACCTTCTCAGGAGGACACTCCTAGCTCGGAGGGAAGCAAGACACCAGCGGAGACACCTCAGCCAGTCAAGTCTCCGGTGAAGTCTGCGGGTGAAGACGGGGCATCCGAGGCAGATCTGATGGAATACACACGTTCCATTGAGAAGCTCAATGCTTCCCTAAGCTTCTTGCAGAACGAGATGCAGCGGCTGGCCCAGCAGCAGGAGGTAATCATGCAGATGCGGGAGCAACAGGCTTGGGTTGTGTCACCACCTCAACCTTCTCCACAAAAGCAGGTGCGAGATCTCCGAGGGAGTGGGGCGCGCTCTTCTGGGTCTCCCTCACCTGCGGATTCTCCTAGAGCTACGCACCGTTCCCCTACAAACCTTAAGAGGAAGTCTGCTTCTTTCCATTCAAAGACACCAAGGACACCCAGACCCAGTGAGCTAAAGGTCACTCCCTTCAACCGAGTCCTGACCGTTCCACAGTCGGTGGACAGCATACCACGCTTAAGAAGGTTCTCCCCATCTCAGTCCATGTACTGCTCATTTTCTTATTTGGGAAATGAGAAGAAACCACCATCAGGAGTTGAAGCCACAGAGAAAGGCATAGAACAAGGCCTTGAGTCTTTATCAATTGAATGTTCTTCTGGTACCATTACCTCCCCATCCAATGAAACCCAGCAGGCTGTAACTGAAGATGTTGACTCATCAGCCAAGGAGCCAGAAGAAAGGGTAGAGGAGAGCAAGAAGGAGAACGAGGCAAAAGAAGAAAGGGAACAGCTGAAGAAGCCAGCAAATGAGATCAAGCCGGCAGTGGAATCTAGTGTGTCGGAAGTTTTGACGCAGATTGTAATGGAGACCGTCATTGTCACTCCCACCGAGCCAGCTGATATTGCCAATCAGACCAACAAAAATTTGATTGAGGTTCCATTGTCTGTTCTCAAGCCCCTGGATGGACAGACATTACAAGATGAAGGCGAGAAGGAAACCTCAGGGGAAAATCTGGACGATGAGCAGAAAATGTGCCGTGGATTCTTCTTTAAGGTAGATATGAATGTCAGAAGATCCTTGTCTTAATCAATAGATTAAGGACGCTTGGAAATTATCTCTTTTCACTACCGCGTGTGAATACTTAGAGGTTAATGCTAAGGCAATATCACTATTACTATTACTTACTGTTATTAGTTTGAATTTTAAGATGGTTTACCTGTTAAAATTTGGTGTGATAAAATCACATGGTCACACACCATTGGGTCTATGAACTTGAATTCTTGAATCATGTGGTTTATTGAGGATATTACATTTCTTGACTTTATTGATGCTAGGCTATGTTGTTTTGGACCAGTAAGCAATCATCTAGAGAAAGTTAGCAATGGTTTTATCATTGCGTAGGCAAGTGCCTGACACATTTTATTAAGAAACTGTTTTATCTGTTAAAGGTACTGTATGTAGGATTAACACCGAGTGGTTGAACTAGGTATATAACATTTTGGAGAGTGTTTATATCAACCAGGCCCCACCTTCTCAGACTTGATGACACAGACAGGAACGAAAGCACTTAATGAATTAAATGAAATGCGCTGTGTTTTCTGTCAACTGGGAATCCGAGGTGGTCAAATACAATTGGGTAAACTGTCAGTGGACGGGTTTCACAAACCAAAACCGAGACCGACATTCCTGCCTGGAACGCACATTTTCAAAGGGGAATAACTGACTATAGAATTGTTTTTCAGATAAACAAGTATGTTAACTTGGCATGATCTTAAATATCTGCAAACATATTGTGGTATGTTTATGCTTTAGTAGAGTCAATCTTACACACAACACCTTTAAGGGCCATAGTTATAACCCAAAATGGTGTATTATCATAAATTTACCTCAGGAAAATGCTGCTTTGTGACTATAGTGAACAAAATTATTTTTAGCGTGAACAGTCGCAGAAGGAGGTTAGCTTGGGACAGATCTCTTGAAAATGCAGCAGTTTGATCTAGGTCAGACAACTAAGTCGAATAAATAATTTATTTGATGGTGTTGACGTTCTGCAGGGAGTCTGAGCAGTGTTGCGTATCTGGCTCATTCAGTCTCGTAACATTAACATCAGTAAATTGCCTTCAGATTCCTTGTTCGGATACTAGTTAGACTTGAACGTAAGACATTGACAGAGATTCTTAATGTCCAAGGATGATATGAAGGAAGAGGACAGCATGGCCATGAAACGGGCAGCAATTCTGGAGAAAAGGCTGAGAAGGGAACGGGAGAGCCAGCAAAGGAAACAACAGCTAGAGGCGGAGCTTGAGCAAAAGAAAGAAGAGGCCAGGTAACACCCGGTCCAGCTGTCAATCACTAAATCTAAACCCCTCCCCCCCTCATCTTTAATATCAATCTCGGTCTTTTTCCACAGATTGAAAGCAGAGGAAGACCGCATGAAGAAGGAAGAAGACAAAGCCCGGCGGGAGTTTATCAAACAAGAATACCTGAGGAGAAAACAGCTGAAGCTTATGGAGGACATGGACACGCTGGTCAAACCACGGCCTATGGGGGCCAAACAGAGAAAACCACGGCCCAAGTCCATCCACAGAGATGTGATGGAGTCCCCCAGGACTCCTGTCAGGGCCACGGCAGGTAAAGGGCGCCCCCTACCGGCAAAGCCCGACACTGCATGCTTTGTGCTACTCTCAGCCGTTTCCTGTCCAGCTCACTGCATCCCTCTATTTCCTCCTAACAAGTACTCTTGAACTGTACTTGCCTAAATATCCATTCTAACCAATTTATTAACTTTCTAACTTATTTCCAACTATTTTCAAAGGACTCTTCCTGAATTAATTAAACCAAGCTGGCTGAATTCCTTTAAGACTCCTTCAAATCACACACTTTTGTGCGTGTTTAGACAGTTTGAAGGAGTTCGAGAGACCGTTGGCAACATTATTGCAGAGAGCTGTAATGTTATGAGGGTAACACAAAGTACGGCGGGCTTGCTGTTGTCTTGTGTAACTGTGGGTCCTGTCCTGTTTTGTGTTTTGCATCCAGGTTCACGACCTCGTGTTTTTTCAGTTTCCAGCCTGTCTCTGGCGTCTCTTGGAGATAATGACAGTGTCAACTCGGATAAGAAAACACAAAGGTAAAAAGCACTTCAAGCAGTCGGCAGAATGAGAATGAGTTTGCTTCCTGTGTTTCCCTGTAATTCTGTATTTTTCTCTAGCATTACTGTACAAAACTAACCCGGTATCTTTTGAATTCTCTGTATTTTTCCTTCGTATTCTTGAATGTTCTTGCTTCTTAGAAGCCACAGCTTAGCATCTGGCAGGCTTTTCTTCTATCTGAGCTCTCCTAGTGTGAGAAATAGAAGGTCAGTCGTAGTTGGATAAGATTCTCTGCTTCCATCTTCTGCTCAAGAAGAACATCCTGTTTTGCTTTGCGTTTGGCAGCAACACGAGGAATGATCCCATCTTTGAACAATAAAGATGGCTACTATAGTTCACCCATCACAGCTTCTTTGTCATTATTAAATCAGCAAATATTTAAGTTCACTAACCTTCACGCTGACAATGAATGGCACTGAAACTTCAAAAATAAAGATAAAGCATTTCAGAGGCTTATTTAAAGGCTTAGTGTGCACTTAATATTATGTTGCTTTCTCAAAAACTTCACATATATATATATATATATATATATATATATATATATATGACATTCAGTTCAGTCACTACTTGATTTGACATAACAATATGAATAGATGCATCAGCACTATTCTTGAATCTGATGGATTGCGGGACCCAAGTTTACCATGTCCTCCCAGTAGGCCTGACTCAGCAGACGGTTGCCTGTCGCCCACTCGCTCCAGCAGCCGTAATGAAGAGAAAGACTGGGAGAATGGTTCCACCACATCCTCACTTACGTCCAATACCGAATACACAGGTTTCAAATATTAAAATGTTTCACAATATTTATAGGCTTCAGTCCACCAGAGGGAGCCTGTATATTAGTTCTGAGCAATACTGTCTACATCTAAGCTTTTCTAAATGACCATTTGAACACACTGCACGTAATTAAATGGAATGTATAAAACATGCTGAGAACTCCAGGTGACAGCTCCCTCTAGAGGACTGGAGGATGAACCGCAGACTCCAAAGGTACAATATCTTTTATATTATGTTATGACCTTACATAATACCGTGTCTATTTCTTTGCTGCAGGTCCTAAATTATATAAGGAACCCAGTGCAAAGTCAAATAAGCATATCATTCAGAATGCTTTGGCACATTGCTGTTTGGCTGGCAAAGTCAATGAGGGACAGAAAAACAAGATTTTGGAAGTAAGCATGTCCATTAACTACTATTATTGTTTTAAATTTAATATTTAATAATGTAGCTATTAAATGCAATGAATGCATTATATTTTATTTAGTGAATTTTAATGTAATTTAATATTTTGTTGCTTTCTGAAACAACCTATTTTATTTTATGTGTTGCATTTGGTACTGACAACAGTGAAGTTTACATAAAATTGTAAAAAGCATGTTTAAGAGGTTAACTTTTTTTTAATGCAGAAATTCAAATTTTTTTTTAAATTCCCCAATAAATTGATATTATACATTTTATTCATTATATTTATTTGTTTTCTCAAGGAAATGGAGAAATCAGGGGCCAACAACTTCCTGCTCCTGTTCCGGGATTCCGGCTGCCAGTTCCGCTCTGTCTTCACATACTGCCCCGACACAGAGGAGATCAACAAGTTGGCCGGCATCGGTCCTAAAACCATCTCGCGCAAGATGATTGACGGCCTCTACAAATACAACTCAGACAGGAAGCAGTTCAGCCAAATACCAGCCAAGACCATGTCGGCCAGCGTCGATGCCATCACGATCCACAGCCACCTGTGGCACACCAAAAAACCAGGAACGCCGAAGAAAGTAGTGGCCCTGAAGTCCTAGTGCTCCTCGACGCCGGACGTACACATTTTCAATGCACTTGTTTGTACATAATTCAATCTTACAACACTTTTTACACTCTTCCGTCAGTTGTCGTTCGGACACACAAGACTGCGTAAAATAATGCATAACTGGAATGTAAAACTCTATGGGGTGGCAAATGGATCTAACTCATGTGTCAGACACCCAAGATTGTGTGATTCAAGTTGTTTTACTGCACCGCATACATGTCCTTTTTATTCAAATGTGCCAAAAAAAAAGACAAATAATAATGATTAATAATTGTTCTGGATGACCTGTTATTTTAATTTGGTACACTAAAGCACTGAATGTTCTTAGTTTGTACAGAAATCTCGCACAAATGTTGACGTGTGGCCTTATGTTGCTTTTTGTCTTTGTTTTAATCCTGTTTTTATTTGATTTATTTGTCACGACTGTGCTGATATGATTGTACGGCTGCTTATGGAGAGGTTCTCACATGCATAGCGTGTGATGCTAACAGTTTAGTACTGTACTGTCATATCTAGTATACACTAACCAGTGTGCTAATGTGCATTGAGTGGTTTAGTTTGCAGGCCGAACCCACTTTTGATGGGTTTTAACATTATCTAACGGCATTGATTCACAGCAGGATTGTGAATTCATTTCATTCCGTTCCTGTAGACGTTTTTTATATATATGTATATATAGGGTTGTTGTTTTTTTGGACCGACTGATGGAAATGTTCAGCATAATGATTGAATCAATATTTATCTTTCATGAAAGGTCTTAACTAAGACTAGGTGTTAGAAAACCAAACCATTCTGTTATATTGTTGGTGCGATAAAAAACAAAACAAATCAGGTGGGATTATCTTTGACTGAATTGTTTGAACGATATTTCCATGGATGAAGATGAATAGCATCATGTGCTGGAGTAATAATCATTTTCAAAATACTTTTATACTGTTATGTATGCTTGTGGTGACTGATCTGAAGTTTTTCTCTGTCCCGGGTCAGTATTAAAAGCAGTTTGCCAAATTATATATTTTACCGGATCATTGGAGCCATTTCCGTGTTTTGCGAATGAGGGCTAAATGGTTTGATTGGTAAATTATTTTAAATACTAGAAATCAATCATTTTTGGACTTGTTTGTAAGAGGTTGCGACATGCCACATTTTGTATACGCCTGGAGTCTGTGTGGCATTTTAAGATGTCACGAATCTTAGTCTGTGAGCATTCCCACTTAAGATGCGATCATATTTGCGAAATCTTTTTAAAAATATACAATTTAATTGGCAAAACCAGTCCATTGGAAACAGTGTAGCGATGTTGAAGTCACTTTCAAACCAAGCGACTTTTTGTTGGTCAAAGCACTCAGTATGGATGAATCCGTTGCGAAATCTGCATTGGAAAATCCTTTGCCCTCAATTCAATTCCCAGTATTGAAATGATTCAATTTCGCCAGCAAAAATTTGCCAAACTATGGTAGCTAAATGTGACTACAACTTTAATTATTTTAAGGCAGTATGTGGCTGTATACGGGTAGAGGCTTTGTTGCCTGATGAAAAAACGGCCTTCCTTTTGTGCTCTTGATTTCAGTAGGAATTGTACCAATTTGTAATTTTAGGTGCTTGCCTGTCGAGATATAAACTTGCACACCTGTTCTCTCCCATTCAAACACCTCTTGAGTAGTTTGAGTGATGTATCGTCGGTGTTTGGGATGGAAATATGTGCACAGCCCTGAATACACAGTAGCTGACTTCTTATATCCGCTAGAATGGTACTAGGCTACTGGAAACAAATGTTATCTGGCCATTTCGAGGCACAAACATGGGTTATTTAACTGTAAATGAGCACGATAGATAACTGTACAGTGTGTGTTCTCTAATCTCTCCAGCACGTCTCTCTCTTTTATTTTCTTTCAGGCGCTGTGCAGTCATATTGTTCAAGTAACATGTTCGATTTCAATTGCATTTAATAAATTTTGCATGGCCTCATGTGCAGCCTGCTGATTATTATTGAACATTCGTGAATTTCACGGAGATGTCTATTTGATTTCTGCATTTACTTGCATGTGCAAGATGTATTTTTTAGAGTGTTTGCTCACCTGCAATACTAGGATGTTTCCTATCAGATGTCAAGTAGATGTTAAGAAGATGTTTGTGATTAAGAATGTGTGTAAAACTGACTTGAGATGTCTATCAGATGTTTGTACACAGCAGGTGGTTTCCAGATGAAGATATCTTTAACAGACATCTTTGCTATCAGGGTTGTCCTGGAATTTTAGCAAAATATGCAACAATGCATGCTCAAAATGATGTAGTTACTAGAAATACTGCATACTTCAGTAGAAGTATGAGTGCTAGAATAATAACATTGAATAATATTTAAATCATTTAAAAGGATTTCTAGCACTCAAAAGTGCAAATTAATGAATTATTCTTGAATATTCATGTCCATATGTCCTGTCAATAGAAATAAATAAATAAATGCAAATCTCCTGCAGGTCCATAAACAGTGCTGAAGTAATCTAAAAGGTGTTTGGAGGAAACATTTAATTTGAGAACATTTCTTGAATATTCCATCAGCACTGTTGAACCACATAACTTACAAATAACAAATATTTCATACTAAACTAGTTATTTGAGTTCGTATATCATGTTCACGACTCTAACAGCCTTAATGAAAGCTACTATGTATAATTTACCTCAGATATTAACTTAAAGGAAACTGTGTTAATAATTAAGTGTATTTCATGACAGACTCTATCAGTCACTGAGTATGGATTTTGAATAATGCTAAAATCCAAATCGTTTTATCGTGAATTATTTGATTGTGTACTTTTTCGTTGACGTGCCTGTGATGAGAGGACCGGTCCACACGGCTTTCTGATTGGCTGTAATTTATCAATTCTATTTTATATATATATATATATATATATATATATATATATATATATATATATATATATATATATATATATATATTGTATTGCATTTTTAAATTTAAATTATAGCATTCTAATACACAACTAAATAAAAAATCTAAATCAAAGGTAAAAAGTTCGATTAAAAAAAAGTAATCGTCTTCAATAATAAATACAACATCTGATATTTTAAAAGCATGAGGCAGCTGATAGGTGACGTCACACGCTATCGCTCAGGTGAGGAGGTTCGGGTTACGCGCACGCACTCAGGACCGTACTTTACTCTCGAATCGACATGTAGTATCTGAATACACGAGAGACGTTTATTCAGCCATTCGAGAGCATTTCTGACATCTCTGGTGAGTTGATTTATGTTTTTGGGCGAGTTGCGGTAATATTTGTTGCGCCTTAGTCGAATGAAAGGCTTAAATATTTAATTAGATGCTAGTCTTTTCTGTAACTGTGTATTAGTGTTTGTTCAGGGTTTACTGTGAATCCCTGTGTGTTGTTATGCTTTCACTTTGACATCTCTTTAAATGTATTGATCAAGAAAATAATGAATTTAAGAAGAAACGACAACGAAATAGATGCCTAATGCACAATACAGGTTATATTTCCACACTTCAAATGGCTCTAAAAGTTTTTAGACGCTTAAAAATGTCTAAGTGTCATTACATTTGATACAAAAATATCAGACCAAACTGAATTAATGTTGAAGTACAATAGCATAAGCATGAGTCTGAAGCCTTTTGATGATAAGACGATCTATGTGTTGTTCAGAATGAGGACGAAAAGTATTAATTTTTGGTTGTCAGATGATGCTGTTCATAATTAATGTGGTGAAATTCATATTTGGGTACTTTAGTAGGACACTTGTGAGGACTTGAGATGCACTGACTTCATATACAACTAAAAATCACCAGTTGATTAAATGTAATTGCTAAAATATCTCAGAAAAGTGACTTTCAGTGACATATTTTATCGTCTAAAGCGCCTGCAATTGTCACATTTTATGCAGAAACCACTGTAATGTGTGACATATCACACTTAAAACACTGAGATAAACTCAACAGCTTCTCAAATCGTGCTCAGACTTTTTTCCACACCTGTCTGTATACCCAAGTGTTCATGTAGTGCACTTACCTGCACTTTCAGCCTGAATGCTATTTTTTGTTACTGTCTTTGTTTGCTAAATATTTTCTATAGTAGTGCTCGGATTGCATTCTCGTTTGTTGTTGTTCTACAAAGAGCTTTAAGCTTTAACTGATGAATGCCACCTCTGGCATTCATAATAATAAAGCATATTTGTTTCAGCGAATTGAGTGAACAAAGGCCTAACCCCATGAACTGGGAGTGTTTTCCAGCGTAAAAGTGTTTCGCAAAACCAGTGACACATAAAGTGTTAATGAATCACTGAGTGATAGTTCAACCTGAACCACTTGAATACTCAGGAACTATTATCTTAAGCCGCGTTTCCACCGCAGGAACTTTACCCAGGAACTAGGGACTTGGTCCGGTACTTGGTGTGTTTCCACCGCAGGAACCAGGAACTAAATAAAAGTTCCGGGTAAAAAAATGCCCCCCAGAAAGTCCCTGCTGGCGAGGTGGTACTTTTTTAAAGTTCAGGAACTTTCGGGGGCAGGACTTTGGCGCTAAACATGCTGATTGGTTGAGTTCACGCAGCATTGGTTGAGTTCAACCACCATTTATTCGGATCAACATTTTCAAAATATTACTGTTATTGTGTCATGAAATGTAATTTTAAAAGTATTTCAGGCGAGAATGTAGTTGTTTGAAACTCAAATCTGTTGTTTATTTATAAAGACAGCGCCTATTTAAAAATGTGTTTCGCCGATCTCGTAGACGGTGAGCTCCACTCGATCAGCGGGAGCTCAGTCCTCATGTATCCGCAGAGAGCAGCCTCTCCTGGGATAGACTTTCTGATATGTGCCGCTGGCTCTGATGTGTCTTTAGTGGTTAAACATAAAATATAATTCAGCTGCGGGGTAAATCTAACAGGTTTTCTTTGGTCTGTATTCAATTTATCTATATGTTAAAATGAAAATAAAAAGGCAAGTCTATATAATATTTCTTTCATTGTAATGGCTGTATATAACATTACAATAATCCCTGAACTAAGTACATTTCTACAGCTGTTATTATGTTTAAATGAAAATGAAAGGAGGCAGTGGTATTTTATATCCTATTTCGTTTTATTGTAAATATACTGAGGGGAAAATTGCAGTAGCCAAAGCAATCTGAGTTCACGCAGCATTGGTTGAATTCAACCACCATTTATTCGGATAATTTTCAAATATTACTGTTATTGTGTCATGAAATGTAATTTTAAAAGTATTTCAGGCGAGAAGTAGTTGTTTAAAACTCAAATCTATGGTTTATTTATAAAGATCATGCCTATTTAAAAAATGTGTTTCGCCGATCTCTGCGACGGTGAGCTCCACTCGATCAGCGGGAGCTCAGTCCTCATGTATCCGCAGAGAGCAGCCTCTCCTGGGATAGACCTTCTGATATGTGCCGCTGGCTCTGATGTGTCTTTAGTGGTTAAACATAACATATAATTCAGCTGCGGGGTAAATCTAACAGGTTTTCTTTGGTCTGTATTCAATTTATCTATATGTTAAAATGAAAATAAAAAAGGCAAATCTATATAATATTTCGTTTCATTGTAATGGCTGCATATACACATTTCCCTGAACTAAGTACATTTCTGCAGCTGTTATTATGCTTAAATGAAAACGAAAGGAGGCAGTGGTATTTGATATCATATTTCGTTTTATTGTAAATATACAGTAAGGAAAATTGCAGTAGCCATGACGAGCAGACTGAAGTTATCAAGTACGCTGCTGTTTATAGATTTACCGGACTTGCGTCGTGGCGGATATCACACTCCTGAGACGAATGCACAAAGTCCAAAGTCCAAAGTCCAAAATCAGCGTACTTTTAAAAAAAAATTTTTTATCAGTGGTACTTTGTATTGAGAAACGCGCGCAGACCTACGTCACCAGTCTATTTGCCTAATCTACCCGGTACTTTACACCGCGGTGGAAACGCAGAAAGCAACAGGTCTGGGGAGAAAAAAGTTCCTGGGAAAAAAAGGTCCTGGTACAAATGTTCCGGGTAATTTCGGTGGAAACGCGGCATTAAAGGCCAATTAAAAAGGACTATATATATACACTGGAATTACCAGCTGTGCAAATTAGCAGTAAATGACATAACAGATATTAAACTGATTTTCTAGATTTAACCTTTGTAATTCATGACGTGTCACTGACGATGTCAGTAATTGCATTACTGTAATGAGGCATTTTTTTGCTTCATTATAATATCAGGGCTACTATTGCCCCCTGACAATTTTTACTTTATTTCCCCAAAAATTGTACAAATATTTTTATTTCATTTCTTCATCAGTCTTAGAAGAACTGTATTTAAGTCTTTTTTTTTATTTTTTACAAATCAAATTAAAATTTTATTATTTCATTAACTTATAATAATAAAAAATAAAGATAAATTACTAATAAAATGAATTAATATTTAAAAATATGTAAAAACAATATTTTATTATTATTTTATTATTAATTTTTTATTAATTGTATTTATTTATTATTAATATTTTAGTTACATTGTTTACATTTGTTACATTTTTTCATTTTGTATTTTAATTTTTTTTAAATAACTATTAGATTTATCATTGTTATTTAAAAAAAAAAAAAAAAAAAAAGACAGTTAATGCTACATGCTGTTATATATCAGTTGGCAAGTATGCAAATCTTGTATAAGCTTGATAAGTTTGAAACTGTTCAGGTCTACCGGCCCCGTGAGAAAGTGAACAGTTGGGAGAGGCTCGTCTGTTAAGTCCTTACTCAGAAATGATTCGACTGATGAACATGAGCAACGGCAGTCAACTGAATGATTCATTTGATTCATCCTCCAGGCCTGTACTTGACTAACTAGTAAAACTGTTTTGATTAGGCAAAGTAAAATCAAATAATGCTCACTTAATTTGCTGCACAAGCAAGCGCTCACTATTTTACTTGCTATTTTCTTCTATTTCACATGCTATTTAAATCTAATGTTATTACAGTATGTTCTTTTGTTGCTCAACCGAACACACAGTCAAGAGTGTCTCCTTTGAATGTAAACATTTCAAACGTGTCAGACGCTTAGGAATTTTCACGCACGGCCTCACGCGAACATACTGCTTGTTTCCAACCTCAGGCATCAACAATTTCAGGCATCATTGCACAACAGTCCACACATGTCTCAGCTTGCTTCTTTATTTAAGTCCTCGCACACGTCCTGTCAAAACTGAGTGCGAACATGACCTGTGTTTCTTGTTTTCAACGTTTGGAGAGCACAAATAGCTGTGATCTGTCAGCATGTGTTTTGATGCAACAGCAGTGAGTCACTGTCGAATTCCTGGTGGTAAAAAACAGTATTGCGAGTGCAGCTTTGAGCTGAGCTTTTTACTGAGGGATGAGTTCAAGTGGAGGGTTTTGTTTTCTATTGTCACGCTCCATTTGAAGTCTACGGTTCAGTGCAGTTCATGCAGGAACAGGACTTCAGGTGAATCTTTATGTTTGGGAAGTGGGAAGTGCCTTTTGAAATAGATCTCAGTTTAGTGCTGTTTTTGTTCAACAGATGTAGACGGGACAGCAGACAGTTGTTTTTTCCAGCCCTTCAGCATCCAGCATCATGGACTACGACCTTAAGCCTCGAAAACACTTAAACGATAAGGATATGGACGCCTACATAACCAGCCTACTATGGAAAACATGATTTAAAAGCTGATTTTCTTTATTGAAGCACTAATTTTATAGTTTTTGAGGAACAAAGCTATGTATTCTTTAATTGTCCTGCATGGCATCTTTCTGGCATGTGCCTACTCTGGAGGGAGCAATCTGAATAGCATCCCACGAAAAATCATTCAATATGAAGGTAAGATTAATCTTTGTTGAGTGAGTATAAAACTCACTGTATACCTGTGAGTTAAATATTAGCATCTACTTCAGTATTCAACCCTGTTACCTACGTTATTGTAAGAATGTATGATCAAACAAATATTTAGCTTTATGGGAAATGTGTAGTTTTCATATAACTGCTAGTTTATCTAGAATATTTGGTACCAAGTTAGTACCTTCTGAGTATTAGTTTAATTTTCAACCCTGTTACTTGCAACTTTCAGTTGGAAGATAAGATTCATCTACATAGGATATGTAGAAAATACAGTCTCATGTTTTTGATGATGTGTTAGAAAAACTATTATGTAACATTAAAGCTTCTTAACATGAAAATAGCTACTTGTAACATGTGAGGTGTCTGTCTACATCCCCTTATTAGGTTGATTTTGACATAAAATCTCTGAGGTCTTGAACTTTTTGGCTTGTTTCTAACAGTTAAAATAGTAATGTGTTTTGAAAATCTGTCTAAATTCTTTTTAATTTGTTGTTGTAATAACTTGACCAAAAAAAAATACCAAAAAATATTAAAAAATTTCTAACATTAAGTTGCAACCCTTTTACCACATGATTTTCCCCTTTTACCAAAAATATAAAATTCCTTTAACATTTTGACATCCAAGAAATAACATCACTTTCTACACTCATTTAAATGTCATTTAATTTTCAATTTTTTTTTACACCAATTGTAGTGTTGAGTGCATTCAACCAGTTCAGCCCTGTTACTAAAGTTATTGTAAGAACAAATGATCAAACTGATATTTTGCTTTGTTTATCAAGACTATTTGGTACTACACTACTTAATTTGCAACCCTGTTACTTGCAACACATTCTACCATTATTTATTTATTGTTTGTTTGTTTGTATAAACATATTTCTGGGGGAAAAACACAAATATTAGACATCGCAAATGTTGGTAACAGGGTTGAAAAATTTCAATCCCCATAGAAAATGAATGGAAATAAAACTATTTGCATATTGTTTACAAATATATGTTATATTTACTTTGATCTCCTGAAGTTGTTGATCAAACAGCTTTCAGTGATTAAACACCTCCTTTCATTGCATTTTTTTGTTTAACTCTATTTGAACCCTGATCATTGAACATCTCCACCCTGAGAGCAAAAGAAAAATTTCAGTTGTTACAATGTAATTCTTAGTTATAATGCTTCAGTGCCAAATAGATGAGGAATTGTTATTGATTGTGCATGTATGTTTTTGTTCTTAGATGACCATGTGATCATGTTTAAAGAGGAAGGAGTATGGAATTACTCCACAATGCTGATTAGGGAGGATCTGGGTTTGCTCGTGTTAGGGGCGAGAGAGGCCATCTACGCCCTTGACATAAACGATATCTCTGTTGCCAAGTCGAAGGTGCCGGTTTGGTTTCCTTTCCTTTATCTCTTCGCAACAATAAAACAGAATTCTTTGACCTTGCTTTGAAACGGCATGTATGTATAGTCTGTATTGATTTTTCTCCACCCATCAGGTGCCTTGGAAAGTCACAGAGGAGAAACAAAAGGAGTGCACGTCTAAAGGAAAACATCCTGACGTGAGTAAACCTCTCTTTAACTCCAACGCATGCTCACTAACACATCAACATATGCAAGTTCTCTGAACAAGGGAAACTATTTGATCCATCTGACTGATGATCTTTTCAGATCGACTGTCGGAACTATGTACGCATGCTGCATCAAATGAACGACAGCTTGATGTACGTGTGCGGGACAAACGCCTTTAGCCCAACCTGTGATTACATAGTAAGTTTTCATTTAAGAATTCAAAATATTAAATATGTAGATTTTTCTGTGATAGAATATTAAAATATAAAGACTACACATCTAAATAATTGTTTCTAAAATCTAAAAAAACTCACTGTTGTATCTCGCAATCCATCACTTTCTTCCTGGTATGTATGAGATTAGGTTTCATGTGAACCATTGGGTGCTAGCGTCATTCTGTAAAAAAACAAACAAAAAACATTTTGTTTTCATTGTTTTTGAATAGACGTACAGTGACGGGCAGCTGAAACTGGAGGGAAAGCAGGAAGACGGGAGGGGGAAATGTCCTTTTGATCCGTTCCAGAGATCCTCTTCCGTCATGGTTGGTATGTACGTCTTTCTTGCAGATTTAAGATAGTTTAAATGGATTGTGTTGGGGAAATTCTGTATATAAGTTATTTATTTTTTGTCACAGATCAAGACCTGTATTCTGCCACAACCTTAAACTTTCTGGGTTCGGAGCCGGTCATTCTCCGCCTGTCTCCCTTTCCACTGCGGACAGTGTTTAAGAGCTCTTGGCTCAATGGTATGTCAGATGTTAAGATAAAACCTCAGCAAGAAAACAAAAACGAATTACCCGCTTTTATTAGTACATTAGTAAAAGGCTTTGTGTTCAATCCTATTGTTTATTTAGTTGTAATAACAGAACATGTCATATCAATAATATCATTTGTTTAAAAATTAAGTTTAAAGTTTATTTTGAACTTTTTAGTAAAAACAAAAAATTAGTTAGAAAGGGTAACATGTTCAAAACTGCAAAATAAATCTGTCTTAGAATCAGTGTTATATTATTACTATTATTATTTATGTACTGTTGCAGTATTTAGAATGAATTTAAATGATCTTTTTTTTCAATTTTTGAATTCTTTAAATTCTCCATTTTAATTTTAGTTAAGTTCGTTATTGTTGTATTCTTTTGTCAATAAGTTTAGATATTTCTATTTGGGCTTAAACCTATTTCAGTTAGTTGCCAAGCTACATTTCCATTTATTTATTTTTTTGCAAGCTTTTAGGTTTTTCATCTTCTATTTATTTCAGCTTTATTTTAATTACCAGAACAATTTAGGTAGTTTAAGTTACCAATAGTTTAATTATATTTACACCTCAGTATCAACACTGTTTCTGAACGAAGTGAAAGACACATTTTTTTCTACCCACTCAAGAGCCAAACTTTGTGTACATGGATGTTGTCCAAGAAAGCGAGGACAGTCCCGAGGGTGACGATGACAAGGTCTACATGTTCTTCAGCGAGAACGCTGTGGAGTACGACTTCTATAACAAGCTTGTGGTGTCCCGTGTTGCTAGAGTCTGCAAGGTTACACTTCACTGATCCCTTTACCTTGGCATATTTAGCCCTGATCTTATTAAGACATCTCATTTTCCCGTTCTACAGGGCGACATGGGTGGTCAGAGGACCCTCCAGAGGAAATGGACCTCTTTCTTGAAGACTCGTCTGGATTGTTCTGTCCCTGAGCCCAGCCTGCCCTACATCATACAGGATGTCTTCCATGTACGCCACAAGAAATGGAGGAAAAGTGTCTTTTATGCTGTCTTCACCTCTCAGTCGTAGGTTTTGTCCTTTTTTCACACATTCTGTATCTGACTTTGCACATTTGTTCAGTTATTCACTGTTTACATTTACCACATAGTTCACTAAATAGAGTAAAGGTGCGGTCACATTAATCAAATTTCCACAAAGTTTTAACCAGGCAGCTTTTTGTTGCTCAAAGCTGTGAGAACAAGTTGAGCCCATTGTGAAATTGTGAAATTACTGTATTTCGCTCATGAAAAAATGCAGAACAAATGTAAACGTGATTGAAAATGAATAAGTTTGGACCAGGGTTATTATAGTTATATAAAATAAGCCATACAAAACAAATTTTTTAATTGAAATAAAATAAAAATTATTATAATAAAAAAAAAAATCATTTTTTTCTGTTAGTTGCCATATGTAGAGAAACTATATATGAAAAACCTAACAAAACAACAAAAACACAACTAAGCCTTAAAAAAAAACTATAAAAGTATCTCAGTGATACAAAAATGACACTGAATGATGGTTAAAAAGGTGGAACAGTCCTTTATAATTCCCACTTTACTGTTCACACTGCAACATATTTCCAGTTTTTAATCTGATTTCAAACCACATTTGAATTCAGTGTGAATTCTAAAAATGGGACTTGATGAGTTTTGTTGGCGTTGCAGATAGTGAAAATTTTGATTAAAAATAGTACAACACCTCATCCGCATTTCAAGTTCATGAGTATAACTCACTGTAAAATAGTGATGTAACGGATGTGAGTCACATGTCATTTAGATCTGAGAGAATGATAGGACTGATAATTAAACGATTGTCTGCCTCTTTCCTCCAATTTAGTCACAGTTTTAGTATTGCATTTTTAGCCAATAAAAGATGATGATCTGTTTGTGTATGCAGGAGCTCAACAGATCGGTCTTCTGCAGTGTGTGCGTACAACGTGACCGATATCAGCGAGGTGTTCTCACGTGGCAAATTTAAGACAGAGGTGACTGTGGAAATGTCTGATGTGAAGTGGGTCATGTACAACGGAGAGCTTCCAGTCCCTCGACCAGGAGCTGTAAGTGCTTGTTAGTGGTCTTACATAGTCTTACAGGCGATTCTTGTCACTTTTAGTTGTTAAAGTTTACAACAAAGTACATCTTATTTTCATCTGTTGATTCTCACCTTCGCAGTGTATCAACAACGCAGCAAAAAGTGCAGGAATAATGCGTTCGCTGGACCTCCCCGATAAAACCCTACAGTTCATCCGAGACCATCCCCTCATGGACGACGCCGTCCGTCCAATCACAGGCAAGCCCCTGCTGCTCAAGAGAGGCGCGCTGTTGACCAGACTCGTTGTAGATGATGTAACAGCACCGGACGGACAGTCCTATCCTGTGATGTTCATCGGCACAGGTGAGATCCCTGTTCGCTTCTAGGGCAGAGCAGCTCTTAACTGTCAGTTAGACAGTTGTTCACAGGAAGGTTAATTGTACTTTGGACTGAGCTGTTAAAATTACAACCTATTGAATTTGTGTTTTGTACGTTAATTAATGTGGAAAAGCTGGATATAGAATGATGTTTTGGTAATGCAAGTCAATTGTTTTGTTTTCCATCAGAAAACGGTTGTGTGCAGAAAGCAGTGAACTATGATGGAGAAATGCACATTATTGAAGAAGTGAAACTGTTTCAGAACGCTGCTCCAATTGACGTCCTAAGACTTCACCAGAATCAGGTACACAAAACTGAGACTGGGTATAGATGTAGATTTATACATCTATAGATTTATTCATGTAGTCCATAGTCTTTGTATGAACGATTCTAATAATGCTGCATATATTTGCTGATTAAATTATATTCAGATTCACAGGCTTTTCATTCTGATTCATTTGGGCATAGTTCAGTTCTAATATCCATTTTGCTTACATATGAATAAATTTCTCTCTGCTAACACTGTTTGTTATCAAGGGCATTGCTTCAAAATTCATGATTTCTAAATATTAAATATTAATCTGGCTCATAATATAAATCATTTATTTCAGGAAATGGGCTACACCGATTCTAGTGTGTTTACATTTTTGTATCAACTCTAAAGGACAATTGTTAGAAAGATTAAGTGAAGGAATATTTCATTGCATGTTTATAATGAAACAAATGCATGAATCCGCATGAGTTGTTTGTTTTGTCCAGTTGTATGCAGGCTCTGCGTCTGGGGTTGTCCAGATGCCCGTCAGCAGCTGCAGTCGTTATTTTTCCTGTGTGGACTGTGTGCTGGCCAGAGACCCTTACTGTGCCTGGGACGTCACAGTGCAGCGGTGCTCTAGAGTACCCACATCACCTGAGAAGTCAAAAGGGTAAAGCGCTCTCACACAAGTACAATCCTGTATCAAGGAAAAATTGCCAGATGTCATTATTAACTTGCCCTCATGTGATTCCAAACCAACATGACTTGATTTTCGTAACACAGGAGGAGATATTAACAGTTGAAATGTAAAATCTTTCCTTGTATTTTCATAGCTGAGGTTTAGTAAACTATTAAACCATTTTGCATTTGAAAAATCTACTGGACTTTATGCAGAATATGCTAACAGTAAACATCAAACTTTTTGCATTTCAGCCATCTGATACAAAGTCTAAAGGACGGGGATGCCACTCGATGCCCATCAACAGGTTTCTATCTACTTGTTTCTGATGCAATTTTAAAGGAATGGTTCGCTCAAAAATGAAAAGTTGCTGAAAATGTACTCGCCCTCAGGCCATCAAAGAGTTTGTTGGAACAGATTTGGAGAAATGTAGGATTCCATCTCTTGTTCATCAGTGGATCTTCTATAGTGAATGGGTGCCGTCAGAATGAGAGTCCAAACAGCTGATAAAAACAATAATCCACATGAATTCAGACCATCAGTTAACATTGTGTGAAAAAAGCAAATCAATCAAGGCATTTTAACTTTAAAACCATTGCTTCTGGCCATAATAAAAGGCCGTAATCCATAATAACACTTCCTGCAGTGAAAACGTCCATCTCTTTGTTGTCCTCTCACATCAAAATCGGATTCTGTTCAGAGCTGTTTTTGCTTGTAAGTGGTGCTTGATCCGTGCATATTTCTCTTCTGATTCAGCCAACGTGACTTTTTCACTTTAGAAAGGAATATTATGGATAGAGGATTCGAATTTTAGCTGGAAACAACAGTTTAAAGTTAAAAACGTCTTGATGGATTTGTTACAAACATGCAGCTTTTCACTTCACTATACATTAACTGATGGACTGGAGTGGTGTGGATTACTTGTGGATTATTGAGATGTTTTTATCAGCTGTTTGGACTCTCATTCTGACGGCACCCATTCACTGGAGAGGATCCACTGGTGAGCAACTGATGTAATTCTGAATTTCTCCAAATCTGTTCATATGAGGAAAAAACTCATCTTGAATCGCCTGAGAGTGAGTAAATTTTCAGCATTTTTCATTCTGCTGTGAACCATTCCATTTTAAAACCATGGCTCTATTTAACACGTGTTTCACATTTTCAGCTCCCGTGGAACCAAAGATCCAGACCCTGGTGCTGGGAAACAACATTAGGTTGCTGTGTCATCCAGACTCTAACTTGGCCCAGGTCACCTGGAACTTTGCTGGAAAGCCACTCCCCTACTCAAACAGGAAGTATACAATTTCTAATGAAGGCATCCTTATCTACAACGCTTCTACCACTGATGCTGGACGCTACACCTGCATGTCAGTTGAGCGGGTGAAAGGGAGAGACTACACCCAAACACTGGCCATTTATGACTTGTGTGAACAATCAGCAGCGGTTGGGACAGATAAGATTAAGACCACATTGGGAATCCTTTTTGAAAGCTACACAACATCATCAGGTTTGCATAAACCCGAAGAGCCTCCATCATATTCAAAAAATCTGAGCAGTGAGAGAAAATGGATAGTAATGCAAGTGGTGTTGGCCGTGCTGTCCGTTATGATGGCATGTCTGCTGATCTGGAACCTGTACATGGGTCACATCTCTCCATTTATGTGCTGTGGGAGACAATCAATCAAAAGCCCCAGGAATCTCCCAGAAAGGGAATACATGCACACAGGAAATGATTATGTGGACGGTAAACAGCAAATGGCCAGGCCGTGTGTCACAACGAACAGTGGTCTAGAAGTCACTAGCTTCCACAGGAATATCACCAATGGGGATACACCAACGGACATTTTTATTTTAAAGAACATTACAGAAGAGTCTGAGATTTAAGATTTCTATTTACATAATGATTTTGTATAGTTTCTATACCTATTTATTTTTATTAATAATAAATACAAATATTTTTAAAAATTCTTTTTTTGCAAAGTTAGTTTAAAATGCAATGCAAGTAAAATTTTAACTAATTTAAATTCAAAGAAATGTATACATTTTTAACTAGAAAAGCAAGGTTTGTCTTTACATAGCTTTGTTAGAAGATTTTGGTACATTTGCTGCCCAATCAAAAAAAAATGTAGGGAAACATCCTACCAATAGGTGCGTACAAAATCACATACCAAGTAGCTATTACATTTGTTACGGAAACTCTTTGCAACATTCACTCTCTGTCGAGTACAAAGCATACAGGTCAGGATTTTTTGGTGCCATGACCCGGTGTTGCACTCAGGTACACATTTCTAAAAGGGTTCATTCACCCAAAAATGAAAATTAGGCTGCATTTTAATCACCACCGAGGCATCCTAGGTGTATCTGTCAGTCTTCTTTCAGATGAATTTGTTTAATCGTAGTTATATAACAAACTGTCTATGATCTTTCAAGCTCTATCATTGGAGTCAGTAGGTGGTGCATTGCTTCAGTCCAAAAGACGTGAAATAAAAAAGTGCCCTTCCATAAAATTTTGTAAAAGAAAAGGGTCTCAAACAGCTCCGAGGGGTGAACAAAGGCCTCCTGTAGCAAATCGATGTGGGAATTATATATATATATATATATATATATATATATATATATATATATATATATTATACTCCGAAAGTCTCATCTGAAAGAAGAAAGTCAAATACATCTACAGTAAAACACAGCCTGATTTTCATTTTTGGGTGAACTAACCCTTTAACCAACTACGACTATTCTTTCTCTGTTTCACCTCCGTTAATACTGAATTTGGACATACTACTAATTTTGCCCACTATACATTAAGTATTCCTATTCAGAAGCGAGGAGCAACTACAATAAAAAAAACTTCAATCTAAAAAGGAATGTTTTTATTGAAATGAAGTTAATTAGAGAGCCAATATAGTCACATGTTAGATACAGAAGAGTTAAATACTTTGGCTACACAAGGCCAGTCCTGGAATGTTTCAAAATCAGCCTCCTTTGGCTCAGTGGAGGGAGATCTTCAACATATAGATCAAGTCACGTTCATACTGAGTGCCTCCTACCAACCACTTTGGAAACACAATATGAAGCACGATGATTACTTAAATGAAACAAAGATTAAATGCAAAGTAATACATATTTAGAAGCCGATATTAATAACAGCTCAGGAGGATACAGCCACATCCACAACTAGAGTTGTAGGACTTAAGGGAAACTTGACCGCTATTGGTTCACACATGCTTAATTTGCATGAAGAATTAAGGCGGTCTTCATTTCGAAGAGGTGAAAAGCTTTAAACAGAAAAGCAAGCAGGCACAAGATGTGTTTGCAAGAAACATTCTCAGTCATAGACCTTAAAAAATCTGCAGCTTAAAAATGGTGTGTCATATGCAAATCATACCATTTACAAAGACATTTAATTAATGTTTGTGGATCTTGAAAGTCTGAGCGAATAATTAACCGAAGTTTGAAATGAATCGCAGAAGCACTGATGTGGACATTTCTTGAGGTAAATGGAAAAGCTGCCATAATTTAGAAAAACGTTTTGGCATGCTTTTTCCTCTATAAAAAAAACAAACAAACACTTTTCCTAAAACGGTAATGTGATTGTACAGAATACTGTCATATTTAGTACATGCATATGTGTGCTACATGATTCAGTGAATTGATATGAAACGATTCCAATTTCATTCTCAAGCAAGAAAAATGGAGTGATAAGATAAATCAAGGCTCAGATGAATTCATCAACGTAATAGTGTCCTTTTTTGCTATTTTTATACTCATGGTCCACCACTTTGCTGTCGCTTTGAGAGTATTTGAAGTAGCAGTTAGCTTGTTTTGCTAGGTTATTGAACCTACGGAGTGGCGTTTTGTAAGAATTTGCACCCAGAAAAGTGGTTTGAAACATTTTCAATCAGATCATTCACATTAAAGTGTTAGTTCACCCAAAAATCTAAATTTTGTAATTAACCCTTATTGTTGTTCCAAACCCATAAGACCTCCGTTTATCTTCGGAACACAGTTTGAGATATTTTAGATTTAGTCCGAGAGCTCTCAGTCCCTCCATTAAAACATGTATGGACAGTATACCGTACACACAGTTTCAATGGAGGGACTGAGAGCTCTCGGACTAGATCTAAAATATCTTAAACTGTTTCCGAAGATAAACTGAGGTCTCACGAGTTTGGAACGGCATGAGGGTGAGTCATTAATGACATCATTTTGACTTTTGGGTGAACTAATCCTTTAAAGTGTTCAAATGTTTAACTTGAAAAAAACTATTCAGGTTTATATAGATTTTTTAAGGAGTGGTTTAACATTAGAGATTTTTGCTATATATGTATATATAGAAAAACATTGTATAAATGTAAAGCAACTATTCACAAACCTGCGATCTAGTCAAAGTGTTTTCTCGAAAAGGTAACGTCCCACTGCAAACTGCCCCTTTACTTTTAAGACAACCAGTGGTACTCTGGCTTCATCTGTAGTTCATATAAAGTATCACCAGGGTCCGCTCTCTGGGTAATTGGGCACAGTGGCTGGATACTGGGGCAGGCTGGGGCCAGTTTGAGAGATGGCGTTGAATCCAGCTTGCCTCACAGGGGCACTTTTCCACACACCCGTGCTCCATTCTTCCTGTGCCTGCTGAAAACTGCCTCCTCCACCGCGATACAGTCGATGAACCTAGTAGGGGACAGGAGTGATGTCACACATTGCTCTTTCATTTTGATTTAAGGGTTTACTCATTAAGGGTCGTGTGTACTGTATATGCAAATCATACCTTGATGAGAATGAACACCATTAGAGCTGTATCTATGGTAAAGAGCAGAGCACAGATGAGCATGAATATAGCCGAGACTACATTCGTGCCAAAATATGACACCGTGGCAATCCAACCACTGCAATAAAACAGAAAAATATGGAAGTTTTAAGATACTCACACAATGACTAAGGCTGCATTTATCTGATAAGAAATATATAAAAGTATTAATTTCTTACTGACTTTAATAATGTAGTGCCGAAATGTGAAGTTTGTATCTTTTTTTAGGATGCAATCAATCAAAAAAGTCACAAATTACCATGTATGATAATTTGGTTTTGTAGTTATTAAAACAATGACAACAAGCGTATGTTCAATGCCTCTACTGCCTAGTCCTATGAACTTCCTTTTTAAGGGAACCAAAAAAAATGGTTGTGGTAATTGACATTAAACCACAAATGATGTTAACTGAACTCATCAAATGTTGTGTTCTCAAATTCAAGGTGACAGACCAAAGTCTTGTCACCATACAGACAAAAAGTTCACTTCAAAACTGAAAAAAACTGATGAGTTTTGGTCATTGACTTCCATAGTATTTTTTCCATACTATCCCTGTACAGCGTGTGACTTGTTCTTGCAAACAACGTTAATATTCTCTTAACATTCAACGTTAACGTAAAGTAACAGCGTTCCACACTGCATGGCAAAATAAATACTTCTTTGGCAAGAGGTGAAATGAAATGTCAGTCACTAAACCACCAGTAGCAAATAAAATCTTAGGGTGGCACCAAGGAAAACCAATCAGATTGAACTGATGCCCCTCCACCAAAGCTCATATTGAATACTGAATTTCCTAACATTTAAACATTACTCACCAAGCACCCCAACCTGATATTCCAAGACTCTGAATGAAGGCAAGAACACATTGCAAAAAGAAAATGAAGAAGAATGCCATGAAGTTGCAGGAACTATCAGCCCTAAAAAAGAAAAAACGGGTAAAAGTGAAAAATGCAAACCGCTTTCATTTCCCAAAAAGGGTTCCTTACCGGAATGCTTTATAGAGTGGCCTAAACCAGCAGGTGTAGCTACATGGGCTGAAAACCAGCAGCCAGAGAAGCGCAAACCCAAAGTTGTCCACGTCGCCCCCCCCAGCCCACCAGGCTATGCAGGCCACCACATTAACACATAGTGTGATACAGTACACTGAAAAATAGAAATCTCAGTCATTAGATGCTTCAGTCAAAGTTAGGAATTTGAACTTTGGTAAACCTGAAACCAGACTATTCCCAATAGAGTTTACATTTCTTTACTCACACATCCAAAGATGGTAAATTCGACGCACAAGCTGCTGGTAGGGCTGTGGGATTTCCTCAGCCACGTTCTGGTAAAAACATGGCTTTATGCGCATAAACTTTGGCAGAGGGGGGAAATTGTTTGCTCGATCTGTCCGGCAACAATGGAAATTAATCATTTTCTAACTACAGCAATAGCAATAAACAATTTTCCATTGAAAAGCAACTGAAAAAAGTGAGATTCATACATTTTATATGCCAACCAAACCTGACTTACCCGTCATTCTCGATTTGGAGAAAGTGTTGAATGTTTATGTTTCCGGTGGTAGTCAAATTTTCTCTCTCTGACCTGATGAATTGAAGTTTTCAGTGAAAAAAACAAAACCAATTATAATAATAAAATACAAATATTGTAAAAACGGGCGAACATTCTTAAAATTAGATGAAAAAAAATTATAATCAGCCTTTTGTCTTTAAGTTGTGATCACATTAATATGAAACATAACTGTTTAACACACTTGAGCCACATTAGATCATAACAGTAGTCTCCAAATAACATAAATGCATATTTTGTATTTAATATGTGTTCTTATTGTTTATAAAAGTGCCATATTAATGATTTTTCACGGTATTAATGATATTTGAAAACATAATACACGCCAGCAGCTAACCATGTAAAAAACTGCAGTAGAAAAAATGGTCAAACTATAAAACTTCTACGCCAATCAGAAATATAATTTAATGTGCTTAAGAGAAAAGCGACTGCTCCTATAATACTCAGATAACGTTACATATTCTTAATCATACGATACCTGTGCACCGCTAAATAGTTTGATAAGAAAGTGTCTGCTTGTCTGCTTTGAATTCTGGCAATCCCGTGGCGGACTAGGTATATTATGGGAATTGTAGTTCTAATAAGGCTTGTTTTTGCATGTGGTGGACGGAAGTTGTAACTGTTAAAGACTACAAGGCCCAATCAGAGATCATTAAAGGTGTGGTCAGTTTGCCTTGTGGCAATGTATGAATATGACCCGTTTATGTTATTTTGGCAGAAGTTTGTTTGAATGTTTTCGTGCTTTGGAATTAAGGATTATTCACAGTCTTATGCGGAATTACTGAGGGTTGCTTTTAAAATACAAATCTGGAATGTTTCCAGCCTCTCAAAGCCCTCCTCAGAAACACTTTTTATTCAGGTAAAAACCTGTTTTTATACAGTCTATGGTAAAAAAATAAAAAATTCATAAAAATGCTTTTCACACAGAAACCCTCTACACCGAAATACCAACACAAAGTAGTTACACGAAATAACATTTTTGACCAATTCTTCTCGAGAACAGTGTTGCCAACTTCTTTCAATGGAAAGTAGCTAAACCCTGCCTGAAAAGTCGCTAAATGTCGCTAGATGACGTAATATGCTAATTAGCATATTCATGACGTAAGTGCGTCATATTATCTTGCCCTTTCTGTGCTCATGTACTGCATTTTAAGGCAGCCAAAATTCTCAATAAAAGTTTTATTATTATATTTGAATGTTTCTGTTGTCCAACAACTGAATTATAATGACTGAAACGCGCCTATTAAGAATACATAACCAGCTCTCAAAGATGTTAATCTCTGCACTAAAATCCTATTTACGACATTGTCTAATGAAATCACATACACATAAGATTAAGATAATGATTGTACTGTGATTTCGGCTATACTTGTATGTAAAATAGAGTTAGAAGCAACAGAATATCTTTTTGTAACTGAAAGTGCTCCTCTCTGCTCGCAGATGCAGAGAGAGAGAGGCGTGTGCGCACGCTGGGAGAAATAGAGAGAGAGAGAGCTCGTGCGGCAGTACCGGAGAGTCTCAGAGACTAAATAAGGTCTGTCAAAAAAAGTCGCTAGATTTGTCGCTAGTCGCTTTTTTGGAAAAAAGTCGCTATGGGGGTCTGAAAAGTCACTAAATCTAGCGACAAAGTCGCTAAGTTGGCAACACTGCTCGAGAATCACAGTCACTGTCCAATCACAGGCTTTGACCGCTACGTGTTGCGAGGCAGAATCGAACGTGACAGCCAATTACGTGACTCTTCGTCGATGTGACGTGGTGCGCCGCTGACCAATCGCGCCCTCCGAATCACTCCAGCAACAGGCTCCCGCCAATTCTGAGCGGGGAGCGCGAGGGAGTCTGGCCGGGGATGAGACTGGAACGGCTGGACCGGGATTACACAGGGGGGAAAAAACAGAACCAACCGCTCTAAAAGTAACAGAAACTAATTAAATTCGCAGTCGACACGTTAATGTAATACCTGGAAAAGACCTGTAGTCGATGACTATCCTTAAGGGGCTGTCTACGGAGTCTAAAAAAGCGCTGCCCGTTTAACGTTTCCAGCGCGAGAAGTTGAAGGGCGCGCGGATGGTGGTTGTGATGCTCGCGGCCGAGGAGCCTCTGGCCTCCACACCACGAAGAGGTCTGATGTTTAATGTGAAATAAAACTGGTTTAATGTGTGATTAAAGTCTATATATAGGGAATAATAACGGTAAGAGAGCGCATTTAACTTAGGTGACTAATAACGCGGACGAAAAACTCCACATTTTGCCGGACATTACTAATGAAACCGTTTTAATTCGGTTCATTTGCTCTGAGAGACGATAAAAATGTATTTTCAAAGTAGTATTTGGAGTTGTCGAGGGTTTTGACTCTTAATTAGCATGTTAGCAGGTGAGCTCAGATTTGTTATTGACAATCTTGTTTTCTGCTCGCACTAAATGTGAATTTCATTTTTCTGTATTCGAGCGGGTTTATCGAAATAAGCCCCGTTTATGTTGTTCTGAACTCAGTCTACTACTTTGTTCCTCAGTCTCAGGCTAATAGACGAACATAATGTCTCTGTAGTCACAGGTTCAGTAGTCGGAGTCAGTCGCCACAGGCCTAACGTTACAAACCAGCTTTCACTGAAAGGCGGGAGATCAAAACTAAACATACGTGTAGTTTGCCTCCATTATTTCTTTGGAAGTTTGTAAGCGCTTCTGTGTTTAATGTGGGCCTTTTTGACATTTAGAAAGATTAAAGTTATATTTATCCTCGAAATGAAATTTTGGGGTTCGATGTGACTGTCACCTAAATAGTTTGCATGCAGAGGTAACTTTGCAGTTACCTTTGTTGTAGCGAGGCGTAGGTTGATATTAATGTCAGAGATCGTGTCAGATTGTTGTCATTTGATGATTGTTATTTTTTATAGCTTGCATATGTATTTCTGATGAAGGATTGGACCTTAACATGCTCTTTATGTGTTTCAGGCATGGATTGTGTGGGCAAAGCTAATACCAGCAAGAAGCTTGTTCAAGGTAAACAACTGAAATGTTAATATATCTAGGCAGTAATGGAAAACCATTCCCACTCAAATAAAATATGGTAATGTCATATGAGTTATCATATCTTGAGGAACCAGTTTATTAAATAATTATTTGGGGGGAATCTAGAGTGTTTATTATTTTAAAAATCCTGACACATCATTAATGTTTGGAAATGTTTGTTGGTGGATTGGGAAATGTTCTATGTAAGTGCTTAATGGAGTATGTCTCAAAACTATATTGACTCACTTATGATATATCAGGTCACGCAAAACTTTAAGAGAGCTGTCAATGGACATTACTGCTGATAAGGATAAAAGCATTTAACAAATGTTTTATAAAGTTACTTTTATGGTGTGTATGTAATATTTTACCAAATGTAAGTGCATTACTAAAGTTGCATTTCAAATGATGGTTGTACACTCCAGTAAAGTGTATGAGTTTTTTTAAGGTTATTTTGTCATCCATCAAGTCTAATAGCTTTTCTACTTCCCTAATGTAATTGAATCTACAGCCACTGAGTGCTGTCTCTTATGCCACTTTTCCACTGTGTGTTACGTCTCAGCATGGTTTGGTTTTCGTTTCCACTGCAGTTTAGTATTACTTTAGAGTGGGCAGTATTATTCACTTGTCGTTATAGTTGCACCGTCTCTACTGCCATGACTCACCAGACTCTCACTGGATCTGCTCCTCTGCTTCCTCTGTACTTCCTCAACAGACAACCAAACAGCCATTTTTTGGTTGTTAAAAAAAGGTGTGCTCGTTCAAAACTATTTTTCGATCCTTCGCTGACTGTGCTGATTTAAATCTAGCGGTTCTGTTGTGTTTGTGTCACAAGTTCAGTGACGCAGTTAGTGACAATTCTCTCTGAGAAAAATCAGCGGTCAGCAGAGTTTAAAAATTACGTTCTGGTAACGGTACGGATCACTTGGGAACCTCATTCGAGGTGGTACTGAAAAAAGTACCACGTTGAACCCAGTGGAAAACCGCCCAAAAGTGAACCGTAACGAACCCTACCGTGCCGTACCATGTAGTGGAAAAGCTCCATTGCATTTGTTCCTATAGCTAAATGGGTACTTTATTCAGGTATTTAAAATACTTTTATTTTCGGTGTGAACCCATTAATTGCACTATACTAAACAAATCACATAGTATAGTGCACAAGTATGCAAGTTAGGAAGCACTTTTGAGATTCCATCCAGTTGAAATGTGATGATCAATTTTTTTTTATTTTGACTTCCAACAGTTATAATTGAGGTAAAATAATTACTGTGCTGCATTTCAAATTCTTATTTAAAAGCCCCAACTTAATCTTCAAATCAGTCATCATGATTCTGGTCTGCTGTTGCTGAACTGCAAGACATGCTTGATAAACAGATCATTAGATGTTCAGTGTATAATGGCCAGCAAATGAATGAGGCCTAGTGTTTTATAGTCTTTTCAGAATAACTAACAGCAGTGCCTCCTTACAGCACGTCTACCTTTCAAAAGGCTCAACCCAGAAACCAAGGAATGCAGTGAGCCCAAAAGAACCAAAGGTCCGGTTGTCCCCAGGTCTTCTGAACCGAATGCATCGGATGGAGAAAATGATGGGGACAGTTCCTCCACCCCGCTGCACCATGGCCCAGTTCTGGTAAATGGCCGTGGACCACTTGATTGCTTCATGAGCAGGCGGAAGCGTTCCCCGGTCCGCTCTGGCCTTAAAACAATTGACCTCACCGAAGACTCCAATGATGCTGTCAAACAGCAGCCTGTACCTCCGGTTGCTGCCACCTGCCCCCTTAGTGAAGAAACAGAACCAGAACCAACCAGTCCACTGACAAAGAAAGAGACGGAGAAGGACGAAGATGCCCTACCACTGCTGGACATTGCTGAGGAGTCTGACACTGAGGAAGAGGAGCAGCAGGAGACTGAAGTCAGTCACGGGAATGAGTCTGTGCTGTCGACCGAGTCTACCAGCTCCCTCTCAGTGATAGAGAGCTCACCAGAGCCCAGCAAGAGCGCTCCCACTACCCCTGCCTCTGTGAGTAGACATGAATCAATTTCAATTAGTTTTTTTTTTTTGTTGCTTAATTTCAACCTGTTGACCACTCTCTTTCCTTTCTGCAGACGTCACAGATAAGCGCAGCTAGTAAAATTAAGAGACGATCCCTTAAGGTAAAATCACATCAAATTTAGAAACCAATATTTTTAATGTGTAATGTTAATATAAGCATATGAGATTCAGGTTTGGGTGCATGAGCCCAATGCTGAAATCTAAGTACCTTGTGTGGGTTATTTCTCCTCCAAAAGTGCCAAACAAGTTTGATCAAAATGCGGATGTTTGCACTTTAAGGGTTCAAGAAGGATTGATTGTTTCCTTTAAAAGTCTTTTCACTGTGAAATTCTGTGCTTCATTTGAATAGTTATTTATTGTCTTATTGTCCCTCAGAGTGTCCAAGAGCAGGAGGAGAAGCGGCGACAAAAGGAAGAGAAAGAACGTCAGAAAGAAGATGCCAAAGCTGCCAAGGAAAGGAAGAAAGAGGAGGCCCGCAAGCTAAAGGAAGAGAAGGAGAGGGAGAAGAAAGAAAAAAAGGAGAAAGATGAAAAGGAGCGACGAGAAAAAAAGGAGAGGGAGGAGAAGGAAAAGGCTGATAAACTAAAAGCTAAAGAAGAGCAGCGGCAAATGAAAATTGAGTGCGTGTCTCAGTACATTATTACAGTAATAGTTGTATAGATTTTTTTCTTAATTTTATGCAGGATGCGAGTATTAAAATCTGTTGTAAAATATGTTGCTATTTAGGGCCAAACTGGAAGAGAAAAGAAAGAAAGATGAGGAAAAACGGTTGAAGGAAGAGAAAGAAGTGAGTGGTTTTATCAGTCTTTATTCCGGAGATCCTCAAATTCATATGTTATTGTTTTGCGAACTGTTCAGGTCCTCATTGAGTTTGTCTATCTGTTTAGCGAATCAAAGCTGAGAAGGCAGAGATTACACGATTTCTACAGAAGTCCAAGACCCAGCTTGCACCAAAGGTAAGAGTCACATTATTCACTGGAATAAAGACTTGTTGTGTCAAACTACTTATGTGAAACATTTACAAATAATACATAAGATATTAATTTGACAACGAGTCCTTGTTGGACAAACAGATAAGAGAACAATCTAAAAGCTAGAAATCTTTCCAAATGTTATGGCTGTCATGCTTCGTTTATGCTGTGTTTTCTTTTTTTAACTTTTGTGTATTATTGTGTGTTTCAGACTCTTGCGTCTGCCTGTGGGAAATTTGCTCCTTTTGAGATTAAAGCTAACATGTCTTTGGCACCACTGACTCGAGTACAGTGTGAAGACTCAGTTCTAGAGGAGCTGGACCATTATCTTGCCCAACCTGATGGCTCTCTGAATGGACTGAAGGACTGGACAAGGCACAAACCTCGCTGTTCAGGTCCAACCCGGCCAAGTCACAGTGCTGTAAGGTAAAGCCACACTGAACCTGTTGCTGAGATACACAAACTTTTAAATGTGCGAGAGTGATGTAAGAGTGATGTGAAAGGCTTATTCTTTTTGTCTGTTCTCTGTTATTAGAGATTGTGTGGTCGTAACTGACCACCAAAAGGCAGATGGCGTCCCAGACCGCCACCGTTATGGCCGCATGAAACTCCTGCAGTTCCATGACAACTATCGTCCAGCTTATTGGGGGACCTGGTGTAAAAAAAGCACTTGCATCTCTCCACGCTTCCCACTGAGACAAGACAAGGTAAAAACACAAGAATCTGTAAATGAAATCAGTGCTTTCCACACATAGACTTTACCTGGGCGGGCAGTAGGGGTGTGTCATATCATACTGTTCACGAAAACACCAGTTAGGGGTGCGATAATGTGCATCTCGTCAGTAACCCTAATACCAGTATACATTTTTATATGATAAAAAAGTGGCATATCGCAGTAGCAATGATATATTTACTAGGGATGCACCGAATAATCAGCAGCTGAAATTATTAGGCCAAAAATAATAATTTTGGTGTTCGGCCAAATAAGAAAAAAACTGAATACATTGTAACAAACAATGACATTACGCAATCAAACAGAGGTGCGCAATTATGCAGCAAACTTGTGTGCAGTGTGGAGGCATTTAAAACTGTCAGAGAATGATGCAAAAATCATTACAAGCACCAACAGGGATAGACTTAATATTGCATCTCATGCATTCGATGAGAAGAGGAAGAGGTGGTTGTTGCTGGTTACTTTAAATTGTGAAATGGCCTTAAATAAATACACTGCAGAACATTGTTTTCTAATACACGCGTGAATTGCAGGTGTTCAAACAGTGCTGCACGACTGCTGTTGAACACGCCCTGCTAAAAATGCTAAATAGTTTAACTTTTGCCTGTGTTCCTGTGTGAAAGGCCCATCACTTGTCAGTAGCTCAGTGACACTTTTATTAATTTTTACAAGGCATGTGACAATTCACCTTCCCAAATTAGTAATGAATATAATTTATGCTGCTGTCAACAACAACATCAAAAAAGTACTGAGGACTTTCAGTCAACATTTATAAATGTTAGTATTGTAACTTTACTGTTGCTATGTTACAATTAAAAAGACAATAATAATGATAATAATGACAACAGCTATATTAATACATTTTTTATAACATTCATACATACACGCCGTAAATATCATGATGTTGACGTTTGCAATATTAAGATAATTTAGATATATTGTGGATCCTTATCAAGAACTGTTTACTCCCACTGACAATCACACATGCGCTGGATATTTCACGGACAAAGAGCAGGTGTGTGTGTGTGTGTGTTTATTTGTGTGATCATGTTTGTCTCTCATTGCATTTATAAGTGCAGTTATAATTACCCTTTTTTCCCCCACCCTAAAGCTGTATTTCCTACAGATTTTTCTGTAGCCAACAGATGGCACAATTCTGCCCCTAACACTTAGATCAATATCCAGAAACAAATTTAATATTTAATTTTGGTAATTTTTTGGTCAGTGTTTTTTTTTCCCATAAAAATTGAATATTTCATCTAAATTAATGGTGTAGTTGAGAAATTGTGTGGTAAATAGATAAAAATTACTTAATTTCCCTAAACACAGCATAAACTATCAAAAATGAATTTCAATAAATAAAAATATTGTTAAAAGTCACAAATTATTTGTCACATGTAGACTATTTTTGTGCCGTGGGTAATAGGATTTTCACTTAGCTACCACCGCAAGTATACTTCAAACCTGTGGGAAGAACTGGAAATGTAGCATCGGAGCCACCTTTAACTTTAATATTGTCATGACAGCATCGTAATTGTAATTACTGTCAAAATACAATTATGTTGTGAGGACATTTCTCAAAAGTACCAAGTAAAATTTGATTTGTTATAAGATATACATGATACAGTCTGTGGTTGTATGTGACTGTTTACTTAGGAAAAGTTTGGATGACATCCGAGCAGAACAATGGCTTGGCAGTTTTTCAGCTCGCAAAGAACTTCATTGGTCACTGTTGAGGGCCTCTGCTTCCTCTGATTTCAAGCAATTCAGAAATAAACCCAACAATGCCCCAACTCCCTCTGATTCTATAGCAACTCTGTGTTTGAAGTCTGTGTGTTTCACCGACTCTGAAAGTCTCCCAGTGGTCCACCGACGTACCCCTACTTTTTTACACCCCCCAAGCCGCCCTTCGGGATGATTTTCACGTCATAGTTTAGACACAGGCCGGGCCTCCTGTCTGTTTTAGACTTCTCCTTTTATATTTTAGACATCCATCTGCTAGTCATGAAAAAAAATTGCTGCACTGGTGAAAACAACATGAGACCGTGCTGCCACTACTGTCAAGAGTGGCTTAATGGTGTTTATTGTCCTGCCAGCAGCAGCGCAGCTGAACAGTTATCCGTTCAAATGCATGCAATAGGCTCAAGCTTGCCGCAAAGCACTGGCAAAAGTATAATAGTAGTAAAAGTATAATTAGGGGTGCTCCGATCATGATCGGCCGATCGTTAATGCACATCTCGTCAGTAAAGCCGGTTCTCTAATCAGCGGTTAATTCCATCAGGTGCGTGATTTCACATAGAGCAGCTGTTACTACACAGAGCCGTGGTTAACTGAGAAGATCCGCCAAAAAACGCTGAAAATGAATTGGATTTGCGCATCTTCTCAGTTAACAACGGCTCTCTGTAGTAACAGCTGCTCTATGAGAAATCACGCACCTGATGGAATTAACCGCTGATTAAATAACCGGCTTTACTGACGAGATGCGCATAACGATCGGCCGATCACGATCGGAGCACCCCTAAGTATAATAATAGTAAAAGAAATAGTAGGGAGATATATGAATTATTTACTAATAAACAAGTGTTTTCTGAGTCTTTGTCGCAAGAATGAAGTTGCTGATCCTGACTCGCCATCTCATTAGACGTGCCTTTATAGAGAAGTGCATCTTTATGGATAATGATTATAATGAGAGTTGTTTTCAATTTTGCACAAACTATTGGATATAGCACACATTTATCTAGGTTCAACATTTAAACCGTTATATGCTTGGAACTGTTTTATATCTATAGATTTTATTTTAGGTAAGTTGATGATTTGAGAAGGCTAAATTGATCAAACATAGACTCACTGTCTGCCGCTGGCTGCTTGGTCGTTACTTAAAAAAAAAAAAAAAAAAAAATTATTATATTTAGCAAACAAAAAAAATGCTCCACATTTTTTGCTAAATTAACTTTATAAAAAATGAAAAAAATTATCACTTTGCAACTGAACTATTTGAATAGCTGAAACAGTAGTATAAGCTGTTTAGGGACAGTTTAGCTGTTCACGTCAGACACTAGAGCATCCCTTCATTCAGACACAGTAGATCTGATAAGAATCAGTGTAGAGGGGCCAAGTCTGGAAGATTTTGAAGCTAGAGAGAGTGTGGCCAGCTGCTTTAGCCAAGGTCAAAGATCAAGAAGGTCAAACTACAGAGTTGGCCATTCGAGGGGCATGTGACTGCCATTGACTTTGAGCCATGAGATGTTCAGTTTGAAGAGCTTAAAACACTTAATTTAGATTTTCTTTTAATTTAATTTATCTTGATGTTTTAAGTTTAAATTTCAGCTCAGTGAAGCACTTTAAGCACAAACACTTTTTCAGTAAGTTACCTTTCTTGTAGAATTTTGCTTCAAATAAAGAACTTTGTTGACCAGATTGTTAGTTGATCATTTACATGTCAATACTGTCTATATAGACTGCAATTAAAAAAAAAAAAAATAAGTGGACCTGTAAAAGTGTTAAATGTGATTTGAATGAAAATTTGGGTGCACCTTACTTTTGTGCTGGTGCACCTAAGAAAAAAAAGTCGTCCTCAATGTGACAAAATGTAACTAAATGATTGCCTACTCTTTATATAAAGTTGGATATATGTATGTATATCCATGTACATGTGGTATACTCATGTTGGGATATTTATTCTAGACAATCTCAACTGTTTGATTGCATGATATAGTTGCAAAATGTAAATTATATTACCCAACGCTAAGCTGCTAAATGCAACTATAAGACATTAAAGATATTAGGATTTTAAACATTAACATAGTGGTTATCTCTGAGGCTGCTTTGAAAAGTGTAATTGACTATTTATCAAAGCATGATTTTTATTCTTATGTGGTGGAAATGGGATGCCATAGCTGAATTTTATTTTTTTTGTTTTGTTTTATCAGGACTTGCTGGATTATGAGGTGGACAGTGATGAAGAGTGGGAGGAAGAGGAGCCGGGAGAATCTCTGTCTCACAGTGAAGGGGTGATCAATCTGACATCACTATTTCTGAAGTGACAAATTAGCTATTGTTGTCTGCATGTCTGCAACTTTAATCTGGTTTTTCCTGCAGGATGATGACGATGAAGGAGGAGATGATGACGACGATGATGATGGTTTCTTTGTGCCCCACGGTTATCTGTCAGAAGGGGAAGGAGCACTTGAAGAAGACGAGGTATTTTTAAACATCCCCCTTCTTCAGTCACCTCATAAAGTCATGTCATGATGCTAACAGGCTGCTCTTTCAGGAGGGTGGAGATCCCGAGAAACAGAAGGTGCGTCAGAGGATGAAGGCGCGTGAATGGGAGAATGAGCTCATGTCTAAAGGGAAGGTGAAGGTGTTGGAATCAGTGGTGCGTGGCTGCCTGTGGGAGGGGGAAGAGCCTGGCCTGGACCTCCTGCAACCGTACGCTATCTGCATGCTTGAGCCTTTACCCAGAGACGAGCCTTGTACCCCCGAACAGGACCTCGCACGCCAACAGAGGAATGAGAAATGTGAGTACAGCATGTGTGCTTGACTCTGATATGCTTGGCAGATTATAGATCCAGTTAGAAGCTAAAGTTTTCTCATCTGCAGTCTGTTGCTTGACGAATCTTCTATTCTATGCGCCTTATAATCCGGCATGCCTTATAGTGCGAAAAATATGGTAGGCTATAGTGAGTTTTGCATTGAAGCAATTGACGCTGAACTGCTGCTATTTGAAAGTGAAAGAATGAGCACGCCGCTTTTACAAGCAATTTAAAAGCAAAGGAAAGTGGAAAAAAGAGGGAACGTTTCCTCACCGTCACAACCCTATTATTCACAAGTAGAAGACATTCAAAACAGACACCGGTCCTCCCAGAAGTGGACGTCCCAAAAACTTCAACGCAAGACTCTACAGGCCTCAGTTAACATGTTAAATGATAATGTTCATGACAGTTCAATTAGAAAAATATTGGCCAAGCATGGCATATTTGGAAAACTTGCCAGAAAAAAGCCTCTTCTTGCTAAAGCAGGGGTGGGCAAACTTTTTGACTGGAGATTTCCAAAGTTTTCCACATTAAGTGATGTGTCGCATACTATGTTTATTAAAAATGAAGTTTTCACATTTTTAAAACGAGTAACTTATTTACAATTGTGCCAAGTTTGTAGGGTAAATATTTTGACTTTTGAATTAGCTGTGCGGCTTGAATGTGGCGTCCATCAAAAATAAACTAGGTACCTATCTGAACAAACCAGAAGACTGCAAGAGCAATGTCCTTTGAACAGATGAAGTGACATCACTTGCGGAAGCAAGTCCGAGAGTGCAAGTGCATGTCTGCAGCTAGACCCTTCTCGAAAATTCACACCCAAAAATGGGTGCACCATGAATATTTTCATTTTCCACTTTAAATTTGCATTCCTGACCTAAAGTAAACTGCCTTCATTACATGCTTTAATACAGTGGCATTGTAAAACCCTCTCACATGTATTGCTGAGATATTAATGTGTTTCTCACTTCTCTTCAGTGCTGTCACAGCTGCTGCCCTTGCTGCATGGGAATGTGAACAGCAGTAAGGTCATAATCAACGAGTTCCTGGAGTTCTTTCGCCAACAAACATCCTCACCCAAAGAAAGTCCTCAGAATTTAAGTGACAATGTCCCGACCAGGTAAGCCAGCTTACGGTGTCCTACTGAAAATTAGTTATCAACCTTAGTTACCTGGAAAAAAAACCCGACAAGATTTTGCCATTGGCTTTTGCATTACTGCAGAATATTAGCATATAAATTAAAGTTTGTTTAAATATTTTTTTATCTATTTTCACAAATGAGCAACTTTAAATTTTCAAGCATAAATGCAATCAGAATAATATATTAAAAGCAATAGCAAGTGATGGGCTAAATTTGAAAGTTTGGTAGTTTGCAAGAGTTGTATTATAAACAATGAGGCTATAAAAGTAGACTGAGTAGATGAGTTTTCCTGTTTTTTTTTTTTTTTTTTTTTTTTGATGACTTTTAATTTCCTTTATAACATCTGTTTCCCCCTTTAGCCACTTGTTTGCAACCCACCTGTTTAAACGCATGTACAATAGAGATCGAACGATATGGGTTTTTCTATAGCCGATGCCGATGTTTAGAGGTCAGGGTCAGCCGATGGCCGATATGTGCTGCCGATTTTTAGGGCCGATATCTTGGAGTTTTCCTCTTGATTTGCATGCTAAAATGTCACACTAATAATAAGTGGATGCACAACCTTTCTAAACTTATCATTTATTGAGCACTGACTTGAACCATCTCTCGAATCTTAATTTAGTGCACTGCACGGTATTAAAATAAAAAAATGTATCCAAACAAATCAATAAACTGACCAAGTATTAAATATATAAAACAGGTAATATATAAAACGGGTAATATATATGTCAATCATTTACATAAAAGTTTTAGAGCATTTACATTTATCAAGTAGAATTTTTAAAGTTTGTTGGAACATAAATGTAAACTTAAATATAAATTTAAATTAATACAATTTTAGAAATTAAAATCAATTAAACTGAAAAATATAAAAAAATAAATATATAAAAAATAGGCTAACAGTAGTGCTGCAAACACACTAGCAACTAGCAACATTTGTGTTTGGTATAAATGACACAGAACATCTAAAGTTCTTTCTAATTTCAAACTTACATCGCAGTCTGTTCATTATTAAAATAAAGTCCAGTCAACCAAACATTTAAAAGGTTACACTGGTCAGTTAAAATACACCGTATACCGGTCCTCTCTGGTGTTATGCCAAGGACGTTTTTGCTCATGTGAAGAGGATGATTTGTTCGGTCTAGTTTATATATATATATATATATATATATATATATATATATATATATATATGTGTGTGTGTGTGTGTGTGTATATGTATGTATGTATGTATGTATGTATGTATGTGTATATATATATATATATATATATATATATATATATATATATATATATATATATATATATATATATATATATTATAGTTTAACATTCAGATACATTGCGAATATGGAAACATTTGGATATGTGCAGAACGAGACGTGAGCAATAACCTCCAAATACGTCTCGTCAAACCCGCGCCCGCTCGTCCTCGTATGGATCGGATCATTTTTCGGATCAGCAAAAAGAAAAAAAGGCCAAGACAAATAAACATACGTTTTGTCTTTTTTTATTAACATTAAATAATTAAATTAAAATATATGAAATCAACTTAGTGCACATGACATAATATCTTCTTTTTAACATAATACCCCGACTTCTCATCTCCCAGTCTGCTGTGATGAAGTGAGCAGTTATCGTCACATAGCTCTCCGTCCCCCTGGACGTCCTCCCGTCTGTCGTGAGCTCAACAGGGGATGCTCGGGATAGTTCATCCACAACTTTTTTCTTCTCCTGTTCATAAAGATCTGGCACAATCTTTTCACTCTGACCTCTTTCCTTCATCATTATATCTGACAGGGAAGACTAAATGCGCGGGGGGCGTTCAAGCTCCTCCGCACCGCATTACCACTGAGTGTAGACTGAACATGCGCAACTTTTTTTTTTTTCATAATTCAATCTGCGGGTCACGTGTGCCGAACCGAAGATATTGATCCGAACGGATCACGGATCAATGATGATCCGTTGCACCACTACTATAGTGTAATTTGAAAACACTGCATTTTAAAATACAACAACGGGCACCACGAAACCGTTTAAAGAGGCGCATTCAGCGGTCTCCTTGACAGGAAACAGTCAACAAAGTAACATGATCTCCAACGTATGGCGCGCTCTCTTCATTTTATCAAATGATCATAATCACATTTATTCATTTTACGGTCCTGCTAGTAGCATTTTATTCACACTAAAACCCCTTTAATTCGTGTGAGAAGGCTTTTTTTTTTTCAAGTGGCTTTTGCACATAATAATAATAATACCGCTGCAGACGCATTTTGCAGAATTAAGGTTATCACTTGATTGTTCATTTAAACGACGATCGATCATGGAAATTAATAAATGTTGACATCCCTAAATACAAATGAGTTGGATGGAAAACTGTTTTTTGTCTGCATCAAACCATGCTTCCGAACACATGTGATTCACCGTTCTGGGCAGCTCCAGGACAGCTGTCTCTCAGAGCGCGGTGCTGTCTGTGAGCGGGGCGGAGTAACTGAGCACTCAATCACGCTGCAGTGTTTGTGAGAGCTGACAACTTCTCCACTCCATTTACAGAGTGAAATTCTCTGACTACCTTTATCTCCCAGGTCTGTTGTTGAATCTTCCAAAGGTTTTGGCTTGGGGTGCTTTACATGCAGTGGCAGCAGCAGCACTTTCCACAGCGCCAATAACATGGGGCTGCCCGCCGACGTGCCTGACTTTAAATCGGCGCTACTAAACACGGATATCGGCCGATGCCGATATATTAAAAAATGACAAATATTGTCCCGATATATCGGCCAAGCGATATATCGGTCGACCTCTAATGTACAATCTTGCCAAAATCACAGGGTATTACTGATGCATTTTATGTCATAGAGTAAAACATGAAAATATCATATGAGCTTTTGTTAAAAGCAGACCTTATTTTCAGCCATTTACTAAACCCCATTCTTTTTGTAAATTGAGTAAATTGAATTCGTCAGTGACTTCCTGTTGCACTCCGTGGAGTAGGGACGATTCACTCAACTCACGATTCCATCCGATTAGGGATTTTCGTATTAACTGCTGAGTGAAAAAAATAAAAAATAATTCAGTTTAAACTTTGTTTTTTTTGTATTCCCCTCAACCCTGTATCCAACACAAGCTTGACTGATCATGGATTGAGAGTAGGCTAGATGACTGACAGTATTTGGCAGTCTCACTGACAAAAATGTAAGATTACATGTGCTCCTTTACACAGAGTGCATGTGAATGTGAAAGTGAACAGCGAGCGCGCATTCAAAAGTGATTTCAATACCCGCATATTCTTTGAGAAATTATTTTAGATGCATTGAAAGAATTCAGTGTGTTTTCGTTTTGTCATCTTAATGTTAATAATTTAATTGAAAAAAAATTGTTTAGGACTATTTATTTTATTCTTTTAATTTTATTCTATTTCTATTATTCTAATCTTGTCAGTTAATGGTTAATGTTCGGATAACAAGTAACTTTCAAGATATTACTATCGAAAAAAGCACCGATATAGACTATATAGATTTCCCGTCTCCGCGCTCGCCCTGCATACAACTCTGGCCGTCACAACAAAAATCAGTTTTACGAGTGCCTTTGAATGCAAGTGGAAGTATATTGTTGTTTAAACACCTTTATAATGATCGCGTTAGTTGAGCTGTATGCGCGATGGGCGCCGCCGTGTGCCGCAGATGCAGTTCAGAGAATCGGATCTGTTGGATTTACAACCTCTATGTTTACAACACGTGAATTCATCCACTTCTCCCGAAATACTTAAAAGTAAGTGGCTGGTGAACTGGGAATAGAATAGAGTAAACATTGAAGTTACTTACACAATGTGTATCTGATATGAATAAAACATGTCGAATTATAATCGAAAGGATTATTACCTCTTCCATAGACATCAGTGTGTATTTTACAAACTCTAAATGTATTGTTTTTTTAGTACTTATGTGAATTTATATGTTTGAAACCTAAAATAAACAGTTTGCGGTTGTAAACACTGAAAAGTTGTGAGATATGACAGCTCTGAGCGCGCCTGTCTCTGGCTAAATTCAACATATGTGATGCACTTGATCGTACGATCCAGGGACCAGCCCTTGAATGCACCGCTAAAGCCAGCGCACACACACTGTACAGAGACAGCGGATAAATTAGAAAGAAAGAAAATGAGTGCGAGAGATAATGCAGCCGGTACATAAATCATGGTGCCAAAACATAAATCATCTTCCATAATTTGGAAGTATTTTGGATTCAGAAAAGACGATGTAAACCAGAGTGACGAGTTGTGCAGGTCGTGCTTTGCAAAAGAACACGTAGTCATATCGTATTGTATCGATATCGAGATATCTGGCATAAAAATCGAGAGATTTTGTCCATATTGTTCAGCCCTAGTCGGTCTGGAAAATTAACTGAAAGGAATATACCTAGATCCGATTGGTGACTTTTGCTGTGCTGTGTCGCTGTGCTTATGAACACTACTTTAATTGTTAAGAGGCAAGATGAACAGAAAATACAACATAAACTTTCTAAAGATAGTCGGCTCCCCTCAGAGATGAATTCATATAAACTCCTCCAGTTGTATCACGATTTGTTTCCCATCTAAACTGATTTAAATTGTCACATATTTGAACTGCTTGCAGTTAATTGTCACATTCTTAGTGGGGAGTGTTTTTGGCAGCATGTCAGATTTATGAAGTCTTTTCTTATTGTTTGGCAAAAGGATCCAAATCAGACGAATCATAAAGGAGAACGCCGTGTATGAGAAGCGCTCCACTTACAGACGATGCTGCTGGTACGTGCATCCAGAAGTTCTGGCTCGTCATTCTCAGGAGGCCCTGCCCGTTCCCTGCCAGTGGACCTACCTCACCTCCGGTGCTCAGATTACCCGCGACGAACACACCGGCTCACAGGGCAACTCGCCCAACACGTCCAGCTCCACCACACCCTCCAACAAGAGGAAACGCGCCAGCAGCCACTCCATCACAAAGTATATGAAGAAATGTGGCGACTCTGAACAGGTGGAGTGTTGATTGTTTTGGTTGTTTTTTTGCTCACTACCCATTTGTCTACTGCTAACTTTGCTGTTTATTACACTATGTATTTAGACTGAGACAATGGAGACCGATGGCTTCCAAGCAGACACTGAAGAGGATGAAGACGATGATTGCATCATCATTGGGGAACAATCTGGTTGGTGTATCATCGCTAATAAATCTTGACAACAAACAAATCTGTCAGAATAAGCTTGATAAATGTGTTTTTTCCTCATAGGATCCTCTGAACAGGATGCCAACACATCCTTGAGAGAAACCAATAGAAACATCGAGCCCATGGACACGAATGCATCTGAAACTGCTGCTCTTACCCTACCCTCCCTTACCCCGGCCACCGCCTGAGATCTGACTCTTTACTGTTAGGTGTGTTATGCATGTGAACCAGACACTCAAAATCTGTTCTACAGTTCGACGGATCATACAGTATTAAAGGTCCCCAGAATGAATCATTTGTTTCCTCTTCTTTAAGTGGAGATGTGTTAGATGGTGGAGAGCTCCCACAGACTTTCCTGTACATTCATCAGCTCTGACACACATCAGGAGGTCGATGCTGTCTGCTAGGCTCTGTGCTCGGCACCATTGTTTTAAATCCTGTAATGTTTTTTCTCTCAGAATACTTGAACTGGTGTGTCTTTCAAAAATAATGAAAATTGAAATATATTGCACTTTTATATTCCATTTTCCGTTTCTTTTTCTTCTACCCCCATCTTAACATCTTTAGCCCACCAGAAGTATTTCCTTTGTTGTCTTTTCCAAGAGGCTTTGTATAAAAACAGCATATGCCATTTGTTGTCCAGGCTGCCTTATGTGGTGTGTAAATACTATTTTTGTTTTTTTTGAACAATAGTGTAGAAGCTGAAATAGTATGTGGCAATCCAATATGGGGGGAAAAAAACAGCAGCATTGGCATATCTTTTGGCGAAGTGTTTTCTTAATTGTCACAAATAAACTGCGCCGTAGTTTGCCGTTGTAATGGGTTTCCTACAAAGCTTGTTTAAATAAAGCATTATTTAAAAATGAACAACTTATAATATGCTGTTAACAAACATTTTCCTTCCATGTGATCACATGCACAAGAGTTACTTTTTCAGAGACATTTGTTTTTTCACATACACTCTACATTTGACAGTGCATTTTAATTTATACGTCACATCGAATGCAACCAAACACAACATTTTGAACTTGACAAATTGGTGTAAAATACAAGCACGGTTCATTTTTAATAAAGGAACAAACTTGTAACAATATTCTTCTGCAATGGAATCAATCTAATACCCAAAGTATTCACCAGGTTTTTAATGTAAAAGCAGGTGCAATTTTCACTTCATTGTGCAAGGTTTCCAGCGTCAGCCACTTACAAAATTGGTCCACTGTACTCCATAATATTGCAACCTGGTATTTGTTATAATTCTTAACACTTATTTGTAACAATAATTTAACATTTTACTGCTAGTTATAATTTAACTAGCTTTTAATGAAGCAAAATTATTGCTTGTTGATGGTAAATGGTTTACTTTTGCATTTAAAAATCAGGTGGACCTTTGATGCCATCACATAGCCTTTCAAAATATATTCATTTAAAGGTGTGCATGAACACAGATGCTCGACATGTGCACTCTGAAAAAATTAAATCTTGTCTAGTGTCTGTGCTGTTTCTCTCCACAAGTCATTATTTTAACGTAACCGCAAACATGACCAGTTGTAAAAGCAAAACTTCTGGTGTCGATCACTTCCAGTTATCTTTGTGGTTATGCTGCTAAATATTATGTACTGATATTTATATTTTAATTAATTCTAACCATAAACACACTTGTTTGTATCGCAAACACTTTGACAGTTTACTGCACTTTATTACTCTATTATTCTTCTAGTTTAATCTTGCACATTCACGGCTGGGCTAATGTTGCAAATTTGTGGACAACTAGTGCAAAAATATATATATATATACATTTGAAAAGAAAAACTGGGTGATAAAATTTGTCACGTGCACTTTATACTTTAGGCTTTATTATACAAGTCAATTAGCTGACATGTTGACAAATGAAACGAGTGGACATTTATCTGCATTAGGAGGTAGATTGTTGGAGACCAGAGCTTTTTGTCTAATTTAAGTTGGATTATAACATTCATGCGTAGTTTCATTTATGTTAAGCAGAAAATAAAACGAAAAGACAATCAGACCTTGGTAGAGCTCATGTTAGATCAATTTCAAACTTCTGTTGACACAATGAGATTTTATGGTACATTAACATAACTCTCTCAGCAGGAGCTAAAAAAAAAGTGCTTTAAACGACAAGAGATCTATTTTAAAGACCATTTCCAATCGAACCGAGCATCTTCCATCATCATATGATGACTGGTCATGTTACCTCAAGCAACAATGCATTAGATTAGAACAGACTGCTTGGAAATTGGCCCATAAGGTGCTAACGCTCCTCATAACATCTCTGACAGTAACACCTCCTGTGTTTAGCACCATATAAATCTACCTAGCACATGGACACACTCAATGTATCGGGCTCATCCTGGGAAACCGTGTGGGTTGTGGTAGTGGTGGACTAGGTCGGGGACAGCAGGGAGACACTGCAAGACTAAACGTTCAGCTCAGGGTCTTGATGTTCTCTAACAGTGCTGCTTTAAGCAGAACAGCAGTCTTTCCTCCGGCTGCAGCGATGTCTGCCTGCACTGCGGCGTCCCACGAGAAGGTCAGCAGAGCTGCTGGGATCTGGAAGGGGAAAACAAATGTCTGATTCAAGTATTGATCATTTTTTTATTGAATGAAACATTGTAGACGGTTTTGAACTTGACCTACCAGGTTGCACTCATTCAGAGCCAATTCCTCATCATCCTTCAGTTTTTGTCCTCCAGGTGCCATCAGCTCAAAGGGCTGCCAGCCGTTCTCCAGAGACTCACGCACAAACTGGTACAACGCTGACACCCTCTCCCACGCCAGGAAAGTGCCTGCAGAGCAGATCATATTGAATTTATCCTGAAGAACAAGTTTGCCAAAGAGGGCAACAGACATCTAAAGCTTTCTGAAAGGTTTAAAAGCATCATTGTGCAACTCACATTTGATTAAAAAAAACCTATTTGAGCTGTTTGTCAACATTATAGGATTTCATTCAAACATTTTATGCCAAAGCCTACTTTGAAAGACAATATAAAATGGTAAATATGAATAAGGAAAATATTTAGCTGTAAATAAAATACACACTTTTTTGTTATGTATATAATTCCATATATAATTCAACGTGTTAATTGATAGTTTTGATGCCTTCAGTGTGAATCTACAATTTTTATAGTCATGAAAATAAAGAAAACTCTTTGAATGAGAAGGTTTTCCAAACTTTTGGTCTGTACTGTATATATAAAATTAATAACAATTCAAAACTACCAACCCTGGAGTATATTTTCATCAGGTAAGCGCACTCTCAGAAGCGTGTAGTTGTACTTTCTTCTCTCCCTCTGCTCATCTTTTTCCCGCATGGCTTTCGTTCGCAGCATCGTGTTTCTCTCCACGACTTCGCTCCTGCAATGAACGAAGATCAGAAAGACCCGGTAAGGCTTTCATCAGCTTCCACCGCTCGAACGCCACTGTTGTTCATCGGTTTACTTCAGCTGCTGTTCTCTTTTCAGTTCCTCCGCAGTCAGATTGTAGAAGTCTAGGGGGAGCTCGAAGTGTGTGGCGTGCTTTGAGGGTCTGAAGACCTGCGTCCGACGGTCCAGCTTGGCCCGGACCGGCTCGCCCTTCTGCAGCCGCTCCAAATGAACCTTCATCTGCTCCAGAGCCTCGGCCTCCTGCGCCGGCAGCACCAGGAACTCCTCAGTCCTGTCTGAGAGACATTATTCACATAGAGAACGTGTGAGGACGTGGCATCTAAGACATTACACACTTCACCACTAAATATAACGCTGTTTACACATTACCTTCGCCGTCTACCTGCAGCGAGGTGCTCTCAAATCCCAAGGCCTGAAGATACTCCCGAGATCCTTCAATCCCACTGACCTTCTCCTTTATAAACAAAACAACAAAATATAAGTATTTATATCGTTCTCCATCCTGGCAGAGACGATGCTCATACCTGAAACACTTTATTGCTAAGTTTGATCTTCCTGTACTTTTCCTCAGTCGGATTCTTACAGATGTTTTCGACGTACCTGTCCACACATTACAGAGGTTCAGAGGAACGTTACACTAACACTCGAAAGTCCAAATGAAACCGTCCTCACTTGCTAATGATGTCGACGGCGGCCTTTACTTTCTCTTTGTCTTTGTTAAAGGTGTGAATCATCATAATGGAGGCCTCTATCGCATCCTCGGAGAACCTCTGTGAAGACAGAAGACGTTCAGGAACATCCACATGGAAGGTCTTCCCAGATTCAGTCTGTTATAAGCTCACCATAAGAATGGCCTCCTTGATGTGCATCTCTCTCTCGGTCTTTGTTAAGGTTTTTCCAGTGAGAGGACAGATGAAGAAAACTCCAGACACTGAGAAACAAGACGGATCCTTCTGTGGAACACCGGAGCCCTTGAAAAGGACCAAAGAAATCCGGTCAGTAAAAGAGTAATGCTACTATTGAAATGAGCCTGGATCTGAATTCTTAAAGGCACGGTTCACTCAAAAATAAAAATTATGTCATTTATTCACAGCTTGTTCCGACTTTTTGTTCGCCATGGAATTTATATTAAAATGTAATCACGCGTTTAATTCAAATATTTTTTTATATTATTTTGTAAAAGTAATATTTGAAAGAAATGGACTTCTGTTTTCCAGGGATGAAAGGTGATCATACAGGGAGGAAACACTGATTTCTGGGTGATTTGATTTTCATAATGTATATATTTTTTTAACTTAACTTTTAACTTTTGATTACAATATTTTAAAACTGAATATACTGACTAAAAATATTTGTAAAATAAATACCTTTTATATTACTTATAATTTTGCATTTGAATGCATTTTTTGTTTGTTTTATTTTTATTTTATTTTATTTATTTTTTGGGGGGGGGTCCTTTTTTTATTTTTTTTGTAATTAAAAAAATACAAACTAATTTTAACTATCAAATTAAAATCAATTAACAAGACCTATTCCTTTAATGGTACCCAAAGCTATTTTCTTACACAGAAATTAATAATACTTTTGACAATAAATGTTTAAAATTATGTACACTCACTCCAGTCACACAAGTAGCCTAGAAAAAGGTTTATTCCGCACAAGGGTGGTCCACCCCAATAGTAGCGGCCATGTTTTGATCACATGACCAAACACCAGTCACATGATCTATAACCCCGACACTTTCAAACCCAGTTTTCTTCAATACTCAGACTTGCCTCGACCTCGGTGTTCTTCAGGCTGGCAGCTGCCTCTGCTTCAAGTTCTCGCTTCACTGAAAAACAATGACAAAAATCAACCGGCTATATTCACTAATATTTTCAGATTCATGAGTGAAGAATCGAATAATGTACCCTGATTCCGTATGGCATCCTGAGACGTCTTCAACACGGGCCGGTGCTGATGCTCAATCCTGGCAAGGGCCGCGGCCCCTGCCCTCTCTGCACCCTCAGTGGGCGCTTTTCTGGGCGTCCCGTGAGCAACCTTTGGGACTTGAGGTTTAGAGCTCCTAGAGAAACCACCCACTTATTTATGTGCTCAAAACCATTGATGTAACCAACAACATTCAGGGTTAAATCCCTCCCATGTGACTAACAAGAGCTTCTCTAAGCCTGTCAGTAATTATAGCGAGGAGACACTGATTCCTTTAGCACATATTGTACATATTTCCATGAGTCAGAACCAGATATGAATCCAGTCCGACAGGTATAAATGCACTTTATTCAGATTTCTATATATTGGAGTAGATTTCAGGCGTAAAATAATATCTAACTTGCACTTTGAAAGGTTTCAAACGCTAAAAGTGTATAATAAGAAGACACGCTATTCGATGTATCCATGTGACTTTAACTCGCTAGGTTTAATTGAGTTTCATTTTGATGTAACATTACCGTCTGATCTTTTACCTTCCGTCATCTGTGAGTTTCTTTCCTGGTCCTGCCGACTTGAATTTGATGTCCTTCTTGATGTCGTCGAAAAACTTCTTCATTCTTATCGATAAACTATGTGGAGAAATGTTATTAAAAAAAATTATATATAAATAAGTTGTTTTTAATTATTTATAACTGTCAGACACAGCAGCACCCAAGCGATGTGTTTACAGCCGGAAGAGGAGGGACTCTCGACCGGAAGTACGCTCACGAAGCGATATTGGGTTATAAATTGTCTCTGGTTATATTCAAATATTGGGTTTTAGCGACATCACGCGAAGGGGAAGGTTAAAGAGATCTCTTGTATATATTGTTTATATTATATCTCTTGTTGTTGTTGTGATCTCTTTTGAGCTGCAAATGTGTGTATTTGCCGTTATATATGTTAAACTAAAAAAAGAAAAAACAAGTGGAGAGGAGTGACAGATTCTTTCTTTTTTATTTGTTTGCTTGTTTATTTAACATTTATTAATTTTATTTTCGTTTATTTTATTCATTGATTTGTTTGTTTGTTTATGTTTATAATTTCTGTTTCATTAATTTAAAAAAATAATAATATATTTTTTTTTAACGATGAAAGAAATGTGTACGGTAATCGAAAAAAACATGTTTTTGTGTGTTTTGTATTTTTAAATTATACATCGTTAAGACCAGTTTTGGAGTGCCTCAAAATGTGAAATGTCAAGCTTCAAATGCGAAGCAAACATTTTGCAAGAAATAAATACATATGCTTAATATTTACGTGTTTTTAGTTACATTTTAATTGTTTCATATATGGCAAAAAAAAAAAAAAATTCAACAAACAAATATTTATTCCTCAAAACTACTAAAATATACTAAAAACTACTGAAATAACTACTAAATTCAGGGAACAGAATCAGAATCGATCCTGTTTTTAGTAGATTATATATTATATGAATTAATTAATGTTTTGGGGGGAAATATATTTATAAAAGTGCAGTTACATTACACTGAATGCATTTCGAATATGTGTTTTTATAATAACAAAAAAAAAAATAATATTAATAATTTATGTTTCCCCAATTTCATTTTCAACAGTCGCAGGTCGGAGCGACTGTTAAAAATCATTGATATGAAGTCTTTAGCGGTGTACACATTGTACATTCTTATTGGTGGACGCAAAGAGTGACAGTCCGTTCCTCCAATCATCGTTCTCAAGAGGGGCGGGACTTCCGCTGACAAAAAAATGGAATGAGCGGAAACCGCTGCAGAAACCAACCGCCTTTCCTCTCGTACTGTCCCCGAGCCAGGTCTCGCTGTCTGTCGGCCTGAGAAAACGGATCACGGACTACCACAGCGAGCAGAACGAGGAGCGGTGCATAGAGGGACGACAAGATGCCGCACAACTTTCGGCCCGGGGATCTTGTCTTTGCTAAAATGAAGGGCTATCCCCACTGGCCGGCCCGGGTGAGGGCAGCGCACACCCCCCACCAGCGATTTACTCAACACACAACACACACATGTATCTGACGCGGATAAGCTCGAATTATATTGTACTTCAGAGTCTAACGTTACACACCTCATTTGTTCCGTTTTATTAGCCTAGTAATGAATGGATGAGGCTAGCTGGCTTGCTAACTCGTTTGCTGTACGAGCAGCAAAGGTCGAGTGTACGCAAAGTTTTGTTTATTCCTGTATTTTATACAACGGGGAACGTCTTTAGATGTATAATGGGGTAAAATATGAATAATTACTACACTTAGACTCGAGACTTTTACATTGCTTTGGCTCAGCATCAAGTAAAATGCAATGAGGGGGGGTTGTCGTGTTTACACTGCACGTGACTCAATCCAAGGTAGAAAACTCCTTTGTTAATTTGTGTTTAGTTCTATAAACCTTCACATTTCTGCTGCAAAAGCTCTGAAGAACATGTAATCACCTTATTTTGATATTTCTCCTCCAGATTGAAGATGTTGCCGAAGGGGCTGTCAAACCACCACCTAATAAAGTCCCTATTTTCTTCTTCGGGACTCATGAAACGTACGTATCCCTGAATCCAGAAGAGCACCAGGTTGTTCATTATGATAAATAGATGCTTATTACTTATAATGCGCTGTGTGCAGTCTCATGTTTTATTTCTTTAATTCTGTATGCTGGTGAATAATCACAATGTTTTTAAAAGCATGGTGGGGCTTTGCATGTCAGAACTGTTATGGAGTAACAGGTGGCACTAGAAGAACCCTTTTTAGACCATATTTGTTTTCACCTTTTTCAATATTTTCGATCTGAGAATGTTGTAGCCACTTGAGTATGTTAAAGTCTGCATGTAATGAAAAAACACTCTATCTATTGTCTAAATGCATTTTTTGGATCTTATTGTAAACACTTAATCTCAACTGTTTCAATTGGTAAAAATGAGTTTCATAATGTTTAAGAAAAATGGCATAAAAATTAGTGTAATGCTTGCATTTCTCATTTGTATGTCAAAATACAGAAGAACAGATCTGTCACTACTTCTGTTTCACACAACTGTATAATACTGGTTTAATATGCCATTTCTGTCCTTTCAGAGCATTCCTTGCACCCAAGGACCTTTTTGCTTATGAAAAGCACCAAGACCGATTTGGGAAGCCCAACAAAAGGAAAGGGTTCAATGAAGGCTTGTGGGAAATCCAAAACAACCCTCACGCCTCCTATAACACACCGGCAGTAAGACATCATTTCTCTGTCCATAACCATCTGTCGGTTCATGTCAACAAATGCTGATTTGTCACATCTTCCTTGGATTTGTTTAGCCTGCCTCATCATCATCGGACAGCGAGGACGAACAACCTGCGCCAGGAAGTGATGCGGAAGATGACGAGGAAGCGGTGGTACCGAGGAAAGCTGAAACGGGAAGTAATGATTCTGACTCTGGAAGTGAGGATCAAAGGAAGACTGCGGTGAAGCGCAAAGCTCCTGCTGCAAAGGTATCCAAGCACGAAACAAGCCAGCATGATTGAATGTTGTGTGAATCAGCTGTCATCTCATCTGTCACTTTTCTCTCTTCTCCTGCAGTGTTATGCATTATACTTTCAGGTGCTCTGAATCTCTCTTTTCAAAGCTTTTATGTCAGTTAATTTAGTTACAAATTCACTAGCGTTACATAGAAGAGTGTTAGTAGAGTAATCAGTGTAGTGCACATAGTTTTTATTAAAGCAGTAGAGTCATTTATTATGTTATGAATGCATGGTTTACCTTTACATGAATGTGTGCATACAGTGCATTATCAGCATAGTACACATGCAGACAGATTTTTCTAACCGCCTTTGAATTATATTGCACGATTAATTAGTTCATTTGCAACACCTGTCCGGTATGAAGCAACAACAATAGGCACCTACTTGTGTGAGGGCGTAAAGAAACACATGCGACTCTAGTTTAAAGGAGCACAAAGACTTTTTTATCGCAAATACCTTCTAAGAGAAATAGTGCAGGGATGAAACTTTGTAGTGTGGATGTGTCAAGCATCTGTATTCGTGCACACTGTAAGATAGAGTATACTTTGAAAGGCCTGTGTTCTGCTGTACACAAATGCTAAGTGCTCATGTCAAAAATTAATTATACTTTTGGCTAAAAGTCTGAAGTAGTTTGGCACAACATCTTATAGCGTGCTTGAAACTCCTTTAAACTTAAAAGTGAAGTTCTGTTCACACCAATTACGATAACAAAAACAAAATAGTTACTAAATGTATGAGAAAAGGAAAGTCACACCACAACTATGATGATAATAACATGCAGGAATGATATGATGGGAAACACTTTAAGAATGATTTTTCCTTCTGATTAATAATAAAGACTGACTGCCATTCAAAATCCACTTTAAAGAACTTGAACATTTCAAATGGCAGACGACAAACCCTTATTGCCTGCTGATGTGGATGCTTATATGGATCTCATTCTAGGTGTGAACAGGACTTAAAGTGCCCCTATTATGGGTAATTAATAGTTCATATTTTGGTTTTGGGAGTCCCCAGCAACAGGTTGACATGCATGCAAGGTCAAAAACACTTTCATTGTCTTATACGTGTTTATTTTGACACGTTTGCTCAACGACTCCTAAACTATTCATCTAACTATTAATTTTTCCAAACCCCTCCTTTGTGTGATTGGTCCGATTGGTCTCTTTTTCATGTCATCATGGCTGTAATGCCTGATAAAGCAGCGTTTGTGAGTGCAGCGCTGCTTTGTGTACAGCCGTTACTGCTATTTTTACGCTCCAAAAGCGGCACCTAGTGGCAAAGAATGAATTAGCATTTTCATTCAGACTAATGGGAAAAGATTAACAAGTGGGCGGGCAATATGCTAATGTTTCATGTTGACGTCAACATGAAATGGCTTGGGATTCATTTTAAAAATGACTGAATTTCTTTTAAAGACAATAACTTTATACACGTTGCACTTTTAGATGTTAAACTTTACTGGATGTTTTCATTCAATTAGAGCTGTTACAGACTGAATGAAAGTCACTTTTCAAAAATCCATAATATGGAGCACTTTAAGACGCATACAATGTTTGTATGACATAGAACATGAATTTTAAAGCTTGAAAGTTTCACTTCAGTTCTTTATAATTGCATGTATGTATAAAAACATAAATGGGAAAAAAACCCTGTCTTTTGTCAAATTTAGCAGCGGCTCCCAGTGAAGAGAACACGGGCGTCATCCAGTGATCGAGATGGAGAGGAGAGTGGATCTCCCTCAGAACCAGAACCGTCACCCAGCTCGGACTCTGACTCGGGCAAAAACAGCGACCAGGTATTCCTGTCTGGACTTCACTTAAACCCCTCGTGGCTTTGCTATTACCCCCAAAAATCTGTGGAGTCAATGTTACATGTTAAAATTGTATTAACGAGTTAATAATGTGTTCCCTAGGACTTCACGCCACAGAAAGAGTCGGGCGGTCGAGGCGGCAAAAAGCCAGCTGGTAGAGGCAGGAGGAAGGTGAGACGACCTCCCTGACATGTGGCCATCTATAATCGCTTGATCTTACACTGTTACTTTGTGTCATTTTAGAAGGCATCATCTGGCTCCGACTCTGAATCGGGCTCCCAGTCAGATCAGAAGGCGGCCAGGAGCGATTCAGAAGACGAGAAGCCCCGGCCGGCCGTCTCTGGATCCGAATCACAGTCTGGGTCCAAATCCGACTCCGATTCAGAACCTCCTCCTCCTCCTGCAAGGAAAGGCCCACAAGGGCGCAAGAAAGGTGAGAAATGCGCTTTGTAACGTGAGCCCAGCACATTTTATAATTAGTTTTAACGGCTGAGAAGTTGCGTTGAATAGCAGCACAGTGGATGGAAACTTGACCTGAGACCGTTGTCCTCTGATATCCCAGACAAGTACATCAGAATACTAAAGGACACTTTTCTTTTTGCGTCATTTTCCAAGCGGAGAAACCTCCACCAAAGCCGCGGGGAAGGAAATCCAAACCAGCTCCAGAAAAGGCTCCTTCCTCTTCATCGGACAGCGATAGGTGAGCTTGGTTCATATTTTTCCTTTTTAGCATCTTTACGTTTGCACTAATGATGATAATGTAATTTTTTTTTTCTATTATACAACTTTTTGATTTAAGCCGGTGATTCGATTTTTATTTATTTTTTCATTTAAAGGATGAAAAAATCTTAGAATTGTTTTCATCAGGCTAATATGTTGTCATACAATTGACATGATCATGACTTGAAAAAGCATGCAAATATCTGTGAATTTTGAAGGAACAGATGGATGATTTGACTGGAGTTTGACTTTTTATTCAAAGCGACAGTGAGACGGACCGCGTCAGCGAGTGGAAAAAGAGAGATGAGGAGCGACGGAAGGAGCTGGAGGAGCGAAGGAAGAAAGAGGAGGCCGAAGAGCTCCGTCGGCTCCGGGAGAGAGAGAAAGAGGAGGAAGAAAAACGGAAAAGAGAGAAAGAGAACAAGGCCAGAAAAGGAAGCAGCAGTGACGGCGGCAGCAGCAGTTCAGACGATGACGTGGATGATCACCCTCTCAAAAAATCCAAGAAACCTCCGACTCCCCCCATCCCGGCCCCGTCGGACTCCGACTCGCCATCACCCGCAGAGGCCAGTCACCAGAACTTTCCCCAAACGCTTTCCACTAGTGTCGCCTCTCAAAATGTTGACTGTGTTTGGGTTGTGTTTGCTCTGTAGATGAAAAAATCCACCAAACGTCAAGACAGCCAGAAAGGGCGGCAAAAGAAAGAGAAGGAGGTGAAAGAGAAAAAAGAAAGGAGGATCAAAGAAAAAAAGCCACCGAGATCAGAGGAGAAACACAAAGCGAGGTATGCATTTGGATTGAATAGGATTCTTAGTATGAATTTATTATATATTATAGTAAGTATTATTAGGATTTTGAATAGGCCTTTATTTTGAATTAGTTTTTTTTTATATATATTTTTATTTATTAATTTCGAATTCTTTTTTAAAATGTGAATGCAGTCTTAGTTAATTTTATTTATTTTTGTTTTATTTAACAGTAATAACCCTGACAATTAAATTAATTGTATGCATTATGCATCATAATTTTTTACCTAACACGTGTTCCCTGGGAATCGAACCCACAACCTTGTGCTGCTAACGCAATGCTCTGCCACTTGACACTATCAACATTTTTCTTCCACAAGGCCTAAGCCCGAGAAGCCGAAACGGAAGCTTTCTTCTCGACCTGAGAAGAAAGTCGAGAAGAAAAAAGGTCTGTGACATTATTCAGTTCTTTTGAATAATGTTACGGTCAGTCAAACTTTAACTCTTGTTTCTGTCGCTCTGTGTTTATATATATATATATATATATATTCAGAACCCTCGCCTGAAGAGAAACTACAGAAGCTCCACACAGACATCAAGTTTGCACTGAAGGTTGACAACCCAGTAAGTAGACATCAGCAGTCAAACCATATGTCACTTTCACACATTAAATCCATTACAAATCCTGGAAAGATGATTCTACTGATCTTACAGTAAAGCTTCCATGTCTTGTATTTGAACAAACAGTGGTTTGCTCGATTCATTGAATCCGTCGATTCAGACTTGTTTAAGTTCATTCTGTTCCTGTGAGATTTTACTGTTTATTACACCGTTTTTTTTTATATTTCTTTATTCAAGATATTACACACTCAAATAGTTTTGAACTCTTTAGCAATAACTCTTTAGTTTCATATCGGGTAATTACTTTTTTTTTTTTTTTTTTTTTTTACTTTTAGTGATTTTAGTGCTTCAACATAAACTTATTTCAGTTAATAGTTATTAAATATATTTGATTTTATTTCAGCTGTATTTCAATTAACAAAGTTGTTTAATAGTTAATAGTAGTTAACCGTAATAGCTGCTGTGTGCAGGTCTGATTTCAGTTAAACCACACACCACAAACAAAATGCTGTTAAATTGAGTCTATATTTATAGCAGCTGCTTTACATGTGAAAATGACTTGATGTGTGAATCCCCTGGTATCATTCTGAGTCTTCTGCTTCCTTTGATCTGTAGGATATTGAGAAGTGTCTACAGGCCTTGGAGGAGCTCGGCTCGGTACAAGTAACCACTCAAATCTTGCAGAAGAATGCAGATGTTATTGCCACACTCAAAAAGGTATTAAAATAAAAATGGAGATCATCTTTCCATTTTGAATCTATTTAAAGGGTTAGTTCACCCGAGAATGAAAATTGGTCCATCTTCTACTCGCCCTCGAAGCATCCTAGGTGTATGTGACTTTCCTCTTTCAGAATAATCCAATCAGAGTTATGTTAAAAATTGTCCTTGCTCTTCCAAGCCTTTCAAGCTGGGGTAAGCAGGTGTTTGTTATCAGCAGTTCAGAAGACGTGAAATAAAGTGCGTGCATCTGTAATAAAACCTCCCTCACACGGCTCCAGGGGGAAACGCTGGTCACGAATTAGAAGCTCAAAACAAGGATTTATAAAGAAAAACATTAGAGGATTTCGAAATAAGCCAAGGGTACACTGGTTTTCCTTTGCTAAAGTAAGGAAACTTTGTTTCCTTTGCTCCAAAATTTCCCAGAGGCTCGCGTGTGACGCATACGTCTTCCATCATCCGCCTGCATGTCTTCTGTGTCCCACAGTCAGCAGAAGTGAGGGTGGAAAAAAGTGTTAAATACATTTGAAATCTGGATATTTATCTCACAAAAACGCATGGATTCGCTACAGGGGGCCATTTAATAAAACCGACATGCTTCTGACCATCTTTTGTCTTTTAGATTCGACGGTACAAAGCAAGTGGTGCGGTTATGGAGAAGGCCACTGCAGTCTACAATAAGCTAAAGCTCCAGTTCATTGGCAAGATCGATTCCGGTAAACCAAAACTGGATGAAAAGAACCAAGAAACCAATGAGCAAGACACACAAAACACAGGTAAACTGTCAAATGAGAAGTTTTCCCATTCAGTAATCAAAGAGTTTTAAAACAGAGTTGTTGTTGTATCTTCCCTCTAGATGACTCTAAACCAGTGAATGGCGAGTCAGAGAACGAGAAAAAAGACATTTCTGAATCTGAAAGCAACCCCAAACCCACAGACCAAGAGAAACAGGATGAGAACAAATCCCCGAACGGCTTCAGGTGAAGAAACGGACACCTTTCGTTCTGTTTTGATAATTAGCCGGCACATTTTCCTTGTTCTTAAGCAGAATGGTTTTGTGTGTGTCTTTCAGGCCCAATCCAGATGACCAAACAGAGCAGCAAACACTCCCAACTGACTCCACAGAGGACAGTCCCACAGCAGACACAGACGTGAAAGAGGACAGCAGAGCTCAGGACGAGCAGATGTCATCTGAGAGCTGAACTGCGCTCACAAACACACTTTGGCTTCCTTCATTCATTTGTGTTACTTTTAGTCTGCCCACCTTTGTGATCTACATGAGTTTTTCGTGTTGTACATAAAACGTGATACGAACATTATTAGCACTTTTGAATCGGGACGTCATGAGGCAAACAAGCGCCTTAATCTAAATGTTCAATGTGGATGATGCTGCACTACCCACGTTTGGTCAATCGAGGACCAGCATTTTAGTTCAGAACCACAGGGACGTCTAGGAGGAAAAACACAGAAGCCCACATATATTTGGAGACTGTGCTTGTATAACGTAGCTGCTTTTTATGAGTAAAACCTTTTTTCCTTTAGTTGTTTTTTTTATGAAAAAAAAAAGGAAAACGTAAAAAAGAGGGGGGGGTGGGGGGGAAATCAGAATTTTTGTTGATTGACCCACTAAGCCGAACCTCAAGAGATCGTGAAGTTTGATCATCATTCTCATTATTACTGCACAAATTTACATCTGATCTGTATGGATTTCATAACTTTTAGTGTCTATGGACTCACTAAATGCTGTAGACGTACCATTTGTTGACTGTTGTTTGGTCCTCTAATAATAATAATAATAACTTACATCTTGCATATGTTGACCCAATAATGCTATTCTTTTCTTGGATGTCCTAAAACATGCTTATTATAAACTGGTTTCTAGTGCTATGTAACTTGGTCTGAGCTTTTTTTTTAGTATCCATGAAGGATTAAATAAAAATTCTGCATGTTGGCCACAATTTTGAATGCTTTTGTAAATTTTGAGGGAACACACATACTGGTAAAAAAAAAATAAAAAATGTATAGCCTGAATGCACTGTAAGTAAAAGCGTCTGCTAAATGCATAAATGTAATGTAAATGTAGATGAACCATGAATTATTCTCTGGATATGTTCAGAATATTACACTGACATACTGCCTAGTACATACTACAAAGTATAGACTGCATGTTTTGGTACTAATAGGTGTAGAATACTATTTTTTTAAACGCCCACTGTCTTCGATTACATTTACATTTAGTCATTTAGCACACACTTTTATCCAAAAAACAACACGTAGCAAGGGATTTTAAATAATATAATAAAAAAGAAAACAGAAAAAGAATAGAGCAAGCTAGTGTTAGAGGTCTTTTTTATAATTGTATAATAAAAAAGAAAATATAATACAAAAAGATTAGTCATTAGATTTAGTCATTGACATACATTAAACGTAAAAGCAGCGACGCGTTCGCGTAAACAAAAGTTCTGATTGGTCGACTGGGCGCTGACGTCATTCGTACGCAAACGCCAAGGGACGCGTCGCGCTCTCTTGTGGGGTTAAACTATTTAAATGAACCAATTTATGTTATTTAAAGAATAAAATATATTAAGAATATAATATTATAAAATAACGAAAACAGAAAATCTGTTATCTCAGAATAATAATAAATACACCTCATAAGTTCTTTGTTGAGGAAGTACGAAGTTATTTGCTTTTTATTATTAATTATTATTATTATTATTAAGACATATCTATGGTTAAAACACAGCCTGGTTCAACATAATATTTCCAAAAAGGTATAGAGTTGATTAGAATTATTTTTGCAATATGTAACTGTAATATGCTAAACGAATAAGCACGTTCTCCGCAATATCAAAAAGGGAAATGTTAAAGACGTAAATCTCAAAATCCTCTACTCCGAAAAGCATCACGCAAGGAAGCGTCCAGTGCGTCGCGTCGCGCGTTTGCCAGTAGTCAGGTGATCGGTCCTCCATTTTGTCAGCCATTTCCTTCCCTGGTCCTCTGCAGATCAGCGCTTACAGAAAGAGCGAAACCCCTTCAGCACAGGCCCCTGTGTGAGAGACTGAATGAGAGACTAGCGCTCCAGCGGGCCGGTCAGTACTCACTTAAAGCCCGTGTTTTGGTTCGGTCCGGTCGGACAGGAGGGATATCACCATGGCTCTGAAAATCGTGAAGGGAAGCATCGATCGGATGTTCGATAAAAACCTGCAGGATTTAGTACGTGGCATTAGAAACCACAAGGAAGATGAGGTGAGACACGCTTATTCATTTATTCCATTTTACTTGCCGCAATTCAGAACATAATGTTATTGTAAATTTGCGTAAAGCCCAGCTGATATCGAGCCGATCTCGTATCAGTGATCCTTAAATCACCTGCTTTCAGGTGAGCTAACCGTTCTTTAACCCACTTTAACAGTTAAATTGTTACTTCAATGATTTTCTACCGCTTGTATGGCAGGTGACAGCTGTTAAGAGTTGTTAGAACACTCTGTCATGGTTTTGTTTATCATGGAGGAGGCCAGTTAGCATTGCTAACTTATAAATACATTCTGCAAAGTAAATACAAAAATGATTCTGTCCTGTTTTCGTGATTATAATGTAACAAACATACGGGGTGCATTAAAGAACAGACGTTCATTCAAAATAGCTTGCCTCACTTGTGTGTGTGTCATGAGATTGGCCATGTCTTAACACCTAGTGAGCTGCCTAGCTAGACAGCATTTCCAGGACATCATAGACATCGCATTCTGACAACGTTGGAACGGCCCTGCGATGTTCAACTGGAGGATTCTAACGCGCGTGATGACGCCTGCGATGCTCACAAATGTTCGATTCGAATGTTCGAATACTGCCATGACGTTGACTGATGTTCGAATCGATTGTTCGAACTCACCAGTAATGCCGCTAAATTTCTAGTTCCAGTGCACCTAGCATGGTCGAACATTATTATTATTATACACAAAACGTTCAGGGGGAACTAGATTATTAGGACGAAAATAGCAACAACAACAAAAAAAACTATTTCAATGTTCAACCTAATAAGCCAAAAATGCAGAATAATATGATTAATGATTAATGCGATGCAAAAAATGTTCAGGACACGTTCTTCTATAGTAGATTTGAAAGTTTTGATGTGTTTATGATGCCCACAAATGTTTGATTCAACTGTTTGAACATGTATATGAATACCAAAAAAGTTTAATTCAAATATGTGAACGCTCACACAATGCCCCAAAACGTTGGATTCATATTTTCGAATGGACTTATAACGCTGGATTCAAACCCCTCTTTGGTGCCCAGAAATGTTTTCTCGTCAGGCAACTAACTAGTTATTAAAGACACAGCCGGCGTCTTGGCTGAGAGATCACAACTGTCAGTTTGACCACAGCATCGGGGCTGAGGAGAATGGCTGGTTTCTTGTGATTTCATTATGAAATGATGAATCAGATGTGAACGCGTGTGTAGGCCTCAGGCTGCCTGGTTACCTATAATGACAAGGCTGAATTTTCTCTTCCAGTACGCTCCATCCTCGCCCCTCCCTCTGAAAAAGGGAACAAGATGCTGTGACAGTGAACATTTATAATCACAACAGGGTTTCCCCACTTTTATGGCTTTAGAATCTGTTCCCTTTTTTAGAAGATTCATATTGATTTTTAATCACCCATTTGCCCTTGCAGCAGATAGTAGGTCAGTGATTTACGTGTTATGAAATGCAATAAACCTAATGAACGCTGAAGACTGATGTCAAGTGTTTCTGATGTGTCATAGCCGGTAAACGTGTCCGTTTAATGCAGGATGGGTCTTCCTGGATGACCTGCGTTGTCCAGTGTAGCCTTGAGTCTGTGGCAAAAAACAGCATTGCGTCTAAAAAAAATAGACTCTTTCTTCATATTGGATATTTGAATTATTCATGCTCACGTCCTGTTTTTACATTTAGGTTACCTGAAGTTAATCTTTTAAAAATACTAATAATTTATTAACACTGTTAAAGGTAATCTTTAACAAATCCCAAATAAATATATTTTTTTGGACTAAAGATCCTTTAAAATAATAGATTTTAGTTTTTAATGTTTTATTTTACAATTTTTTATGAATTTGTATGGAATTTGATTATCTGCCATTTATCCATTGTCAGCCGTTACATAAAAATAATTATCAGGAAATGTTGTCTTAGCAGCTAGTGTAAGCTGTAAGTTGAAGTACTAAAATTACTAAAAACTAGAACTGAAATAAATGTGTAAAAAAAAAATTCTAATATTTTTGAAAAAACACAAATTAATAAAAAATGTAACAATTACAAAACTAAAGTAAAAACTTAAAATCTACAAAAATTGATATAGAACAATAAAGATAATTTAATAATTTTTATATATATATATATATATATATATATATATATATAATAAAATAAAAAAACTAAAATAATAAAAATAATACTAAAATGTACTTATCAATAAAAAAAATTCTATGCTACTATCATAATTAATTCATAATTTTTATCGAGCACTAGTTGCAGCTCTACTTCAAGTTGATCAAAGTTGAATCCAGTTTAGTTCTCATTACAGTGATTTCATACTACAGTCTTGATTCAGGCCTGGTTTTGCTCCGTCCAGTTAAATCACACCTTTTGTGCATTCAGAATCAAACCTCTTTAAAACGGGCTTCTGGTGTCCTGGTCCTGTTTAATCTGCAAACATCTGGAGTCCGGTATCAGCAAGGCTTCTGCAATGTAACCTGTGCTGGTGTACCTAGATATGGTGTCTGTTACCTGGCCAACAGCGGACGGTGCTGTGAAATATTCATAGACTGCTGAATGCACTGTCAGTCTGTGCGTGTGTGTGTGTGTGTGTGCGTTCCTTGCTCTGTTTGCTTTCTGCCGCTGGTTTCATGTGAGACCTCTATATTTGTTTTCCACAAGTGGTGGGTGTACTCATCCAAAGCACTGGCTGGAGCTCAAAACTAGTGAGCTGCCTACCTGAACTGTATTTTTGGACCGCATGGTTGCATTTGAAACAAATCATTTTGGTGATCATAGGTGTGTTCGAACAGTCTATTCTTACAGCAGCTTGTAAATTGCATGAAAGTGTCATTTGTTTTCTGGTTAGTGTTTAAGAAGGAAGGAAGGATTTTCTCCAAACTGTGCTCTCTTGTTTGATTTGGGAGGACATTGAGTTCATCTTCATACTTTAGTGACTGTTTGCTGAGCTGGTTGAATCCAACTCTTGGCTTACTAACAAATATTTCAGTCATGGCCTCATTGGAGCTGAATGAGGATTCATTGGACAAGAACATCTTTTGGAGAACATTCTAGTGCTGCCTGTTTCGTTATTTCAGGGATGAAATGACCCATAACTCATCATACATATGACAGGAAAACCTTCTTTTGCATCATATTTTTATTTTGCTAAGTGGGAATCATTGTATTTTCAGTTTCTCTAGGCTTAGATTACCTATAGTTCATCATTCACAAGGGTAGATATGTGTATAAACTCTTCTGGAGAACTTTCTCTTACCGCATATTTTCAGCCTCGATGGGTGGAAGTTGCTCATAATGCATTCTTCGTTAGAGCTGTGTCAGGATTTGACAAGAGAACCCTCATATACATCATATTTATATTTTTGCTAGCTGAAAACCCCATAATGCACCATTCACAAAAAATTCTAGATGTGACTGAAAACCTTCTGCAGAATCTCTATCCCATGTTTTCAGTCTTCACAATCATTTACAAGAATTTTGTAGAGACTAGGGATGCACCAATAGGATCTTTTGGGGGCAATACCGAATTTAAAAAACACTTTTGGTCGACCGATATATATATATTTTTTTTGACAGCCGATGCTGATGCGGATATCTTGGGAAGCAAGGGTCCAATATAAATCCAATATAATCATTATTATTTAATTAATATTTAAGAAATTTGAAATCATTTGACAATGGATTAAAAACAATGTGTAAAATAAACATACTTTAGATTGGAAGTATTTATTACAAATAAATATTTTATAAAAATATAATTTAAAAGGAAGTAAACACCGTAACCAACAGGGCACTCGGTATACAGGGAAGTTCTTGTGCCGTGGGAATCATATTTTCAAATAATGCTAGGTAACACTCATTTTACATACAGCACACAGTGAAAATGACATGAATATGACAGTGGGCGAATGCATAAAGCACAGCTGACAATAAACGAGGGAGAGTGTGAGCACTGTGTGCTCAGGTGCTGCTGCTCTCAGCGCCGTCAAAATAAAAGTCCTGCCTCAAACACGTCAGTCAAGTATTTTGATCATGTTTTAAATCGGCAAAGTTCAAAAACACCTGCATTAAATTATACTAGCAGTTTAATTGCTGCTGCATCAAATCATTTCTAATAAACATGGATTGGATCCATTTAACATTCAGCAGACCTCCATAAATACAACAGAACACAGATATTAAATAAACTGTGCTTTTTAGGTAGGTTTAACAGTTTTCAGGTACAGAAATAAAGTAAACAAATATAAAACAGCACCTCACTGTATAAATGAAAAACATATTAATCCTTTATTGTAACAGACCTTATTATGATTCATCTTCTAATTTGTTTTTGTATACATTTGAATATTTTTTGTAAGTTTAAATATGTATGAGATCTCCTTTACCAATATACCATATATATTTGTTTACTGTTAGTTGTAATAAGTGTTTTGTGTAATTCGCTGTATGTTGATGATAAACCATCGGTTTGTTATATTGGCCTTTTTTCTTGTAATTTCCGATATGCCCTGGTTGTAAATTGAGGAAAAACTGGCCGATATATCGGTGCATCTGAGTAAAGATGTAACAAGAACATTCTGGAAACTTGCATTTCAGTCTCTGGGCTCAAATGACCCATAATGCATCTTTCACAAGTTATTGTAAGGATGTGATTGGAAAACCATGTGTAGAACCTTCATTTTAATCATGACAACTTTATGAAAATTTTAGCATTGGATTGACAATGTTAATGTATTTGGTCTTGGCGGAATAGATCGGATTCGCATATAAAATAACCTGTAGCCGATCTATACAGGTGGAGCTGGGGAAGATGGGGGGTTTCAGAGAATCTCTAGTGAATGCTATCCAGCCTTATTAATGTGAGGCTGTAATCTCATTGATTGCATATGCAGCATGAACCAATCAGCTTGTGCCAAGTCGTTTAAATCTATGACTATCATCGGTTACGTTAACAACCCATCAGCCTGCGCCATCTAGAGTTTCATGACTAAACTATGTATTTACCTCATATATATATATATTTGTAAAGATGTGACGAAAACACTCTTGAAAACAAAATGTTTTCAATGTTTGTCTTGTTTTTTCAATCTTTCTGGGCTTAAATTAACCATAAGGCATCATTCACAAGGGTTTTGCAAAAATCTTCTGGAGAACCTTCTTTTATTGCATATTTACACTTTTTACCCCAGTGAAGAGGTCTTGTACGAGGGGCTTTGCCTGTGTACCGGTTCTATGACCCCTTCATTTGTTTCCCTCCTGTCATTTCTCTGGCCGTCTCATGACTGAAGACACATGACCAGCACACTCGCCCTTACAACAGCACTCTGTGTGTCCCTGAGATGCAGAGAGTATGTGTGCTGTGTCCAAGGTCCTTCTCTCACTCTTTTTTTTTCACTTTTATTTAATTTGTAATCATTTAACAATGTTATGTCACTGGCCTTGAAATATTGTTGTTTATCAATGCTTTTAGTCATTCTTTCCACACACAAGCACATACACACACGTTGACCTAGTTTTGAGCATTTTCTTGAACTTTATTTTGAGTCTTGTTTTCCTAGGCGTGTGCTATAGACATTCATCTTTTATTATTTTATTATTAATGTCTAATAATTCTGACACAAATAATTTGCAATCACTTGTTTGAAGTAAAATAAGGCATGTAAAAAAATCTTTGTACAACAGACAGAATGAAAAATGGTTTTGATTGTGGTGAAAGGACAAATGGATCATTTGAAGGAATAGTTTATCTAAAAATGAAAATTGTAATTTAATAGCCCTCATTTTGCTTCAAACCAATATTATTATTTTAAAAAATTATATTCGCTGTAAAACACAAAATAGTTCTTTGGCATTATGGTCCAACCCAGTATTATTTTCAGCATTAGACATTATTATAATGTTTAAATACTGTTTTGAATTAGTTTATATTAGTTTACTGTTTTATAATTAGTTCTGCGTCACTCACTGCGTGTCTATAATCGTCCGCTCTATCCAACTTTTTTTATATCGATATCGAAGAAGGTGTATCGTTGATAAATATCGATACCGTTTTATCGCCCAGGCCTAGTGGATGATATAGGCACGTGCTGAGAATGACATCCCACAGTAAACTATCTGAACCAAGTGTGGAGGTTTATTCCTTATTCGCTTCGGCTCTTTGGATTAAGCAATGCATAAATACATGATGCTGTTTTGTTCATAATTGTTTTTGCAATGTATGAAATTATATTTGATTTTTTTTTTTGTTAATTTAGATGTAATGTATGTTTTGTTAGAAGAGAGATGGTTACTTTCTTGCATTGACAATTTAAATGTGCTGCATTATGTTTTGCTCACTGTGCTCTCCTATGGCTTCGGGAGACGATTACTCTCACACAGATACACACACATCTGCTTATAAATGGATCCAGCTTTCAGACGCTCCTGTTTGTAAGCACGAGCCAGGTGAAGAATATAAACTGTAAAAAAAAAAAAAAAAAAAAACATGGACGTAGTGTCCGTGATATGGAGCCAAAAGAGTCTCAATAAAGATAAATGCACACACTACATTCACATAAGCACACACATGATTCATACATGCACACACATGATTCATAAATACACACACAGGATACACAAATGCGCACAAAATTTACAAATGCACACACAAAATTTAAAAAGCACAGAAGATTCACAAATGCATACAAAATTCAGAAATGCACACAAAATTCAGAAATACACACACAATTCAGAAATGCAAACAACATTTACAAATGCACTCAAGATTCACAAATGCACAGGACAAGATTCAGAAATGTATTTCTGATGCACACACACATATATCTTGATTTACAAACTGCTTACGGTCTGTGAACTTGACTGCATTTGTGTGTGAATTTTGAGACTCCCCTGACTTTGCTGACACACAAATGTTTTTTTTTAAACAGGGAATGATCAGCAACCAATCAGATATCTCCCTTCTTTTAGCCAATCACAAGAACACACTCCACGTGGGGGATTGTTTACTTATAAGCCAATCACATGAACGTGTTCACACAGCGCGATATGCCTGTGGTGCGGCATATTATAGCCTACTAATCTATGAAATTGTATGAAAATACAGATGTTTAGATTACAATTCAGGTTTATTTTGTATTATTTTTTACAAAATATAAATGTAAAAATGTCTCAATACATATAGCCCAGTGACTTCAGAAAAAAAGTTAACCATGGATTCATAATTTTGCAATAGGCAATTATTTCATTTTATTGAAATATTTTAATGGAAGTAAAAAAAAAAATTACACCTTTTGGAATATTTAAATATATTTAAATATTATTGTGGGTGCAATATAGAAGTCACTTTAATTATAATATTCGGGCCCTAAATGAAGAGAGAGTCAGTGGTCCGCTGTGAGAGGAAAGTGACTCTCCGGCTGCGCAAAGTGAGTCGCCGCTGCGTGAGGAAAGTGAATCATTCGCTCCACTTCGTTGCGTGAGGAAAGTGAATCGTTCACTGAGGAAAGTGAGTCGCTCACTGTGAGAGGAAAGTGAGTCGTTCGCTGCGAGAGGAAAGTGAGTCATTCGCTGCGTGACTCGTGAGGAAAGTGAATCGTTCGATGAGGAAAGTGAGTCGTTCGCTGCGAGAGGAAAGTGACTCTCCGGCTGCGGAAAGTGAGTCTTCTGCTGCGCAAAGTGGGTCGCCGCCTGCGTGAGGAAAGTGAGTTGTTCGCTGAGGAAAGTGAGTCGTTCGCTGATTGGCTTATAAGTAAACAATCCCCCATGTGGGGTGCATTCTTGTGATTGGCTAAAACAAGGGAGATATCTGATTGGTTGCAGATCATTCCCTGTTTAAAAAAAGGCTTTTGTGTGTCGAGCCAAGTCAGAGGAGTCTCAAAATTCACACACAAATGCAGTGAAGTTCACAGACCGCAAGCAGTTTTGAAATCAAGATATATGTGTGTGTGCATCAGAAATACATTTGTGAATCTTGTCCTGTGCATTTGTGAATCTTGAGTGCATTTGTAAATGTTGTTTGCATTTCTGAATTGTGCATTTCTATATTTTGTATGCATTTGTGAATCTTCTGTGCTTTTTACATTTTGTGTGTGCATTTGTGAATTTTGTGCGCATTTGTGTATCCTGTGTGTGTATTTATGAATGATGTGTGTGCATTTATCTTTATTGAGACTCTTTTGGCTCCATACCGTGACGTCACCCGTAGGTTTCTGAAGAACATTTTTGAAGCCTAAAGTGGGCGGAGCGGGCCATCGCCATCTTGGCAGCTCAATTTTTCTAAATCGTTTGGATAAATGATAATCTAGAAATGCTTCCAGATAGAAATATGGAAAATCATTTATTGTGGTTAAGTTCAAGCTGTGATTTGAGAGATGCTGCTAAAAGCAGGAAGCTAAACAATGCCTTGGGCTGTCATGGAGAGCATTGCCTTTTTCTATTTTTGTCTCTCAATACTTCCTGTTCTTTCTACAGGCCAAATACATCTCTACATGCATCGATGAGATCAAACAAGAGCTCAAACAGGACAACATCGCTGTTAAAGCCAATGCAGTCTGCAAGCTCACCTATGTAAGACCACTCACCATTTATATCCTCTCTGATCCGCTTCATAATTCTTTGAGCTCAAGCCGTCACACATTCTTTTGCTTTCTCCTCCTAACAGTTGCAGATGCTTGGCTATGATGTCAGTTGGGCGGCTTTCAACATCGTGGAGGTGATGAGCTCCTCCAAATTCACATACAAGGTGAGAGGCAATGTCGTATATAATATTAGCTCACAGTCAGACCAGATCCAGACGCTCTCAACATTTTTATGATTTAGAATTTATATACTATTTTAGTGTTATTTAGGGCCTTATGGATTGGCACAGTTTATGTGACTTCTATTGAACTATTGAATTTAATATCGACATTCACTGCCATTTATAAAGCTTGGAAGAGCCAAGACATTTTTATATAACTCTGATAGTATTCCTCTGAAAGAAGAAAGTCATTTACACCTAGGATGGTTTGAGGGTGAGTAAATCATGGGGTAATTTTCATTTTTGGGATGAGATAAATGACTCTTTCTTCTTTTATTTTCAGCGAATCGGCTACCTTGCAGCATCACAGTGCTTTCATGAGGGCACTGATGTCATCATGCTGACGACCAATCAGATCCGCAAGGTGCGCTTTGAACTTCCCTTTCACCTGTATTTGTTTTGATTACACTGATTGCCAGTCATTTTAGTATCATTGAGATACTTCTCAATGTTGTTTTTAAATGGTTTTAGTTGTGGTTAACTATAATAACCCTGCTGATTGCTATGGGATGCTTTATCATCTCTCACCAGGATCTCAGTAGTCCTCACCAGTATGACACAGGCGTGGCCCTGACTGGCCTTTCCTGCTTTGTGACCCCTGACCTTGCTCGCGACCTGGCCAATGACATTATGACTTTGGTAAAACCATTCACAGTGTTTACTAAAGGCAAATAATGACGCTGAGAACATTGCTTCAGTCTCACCCTTCATCCATCTCAGATGTCCCACACTAAGCCGTACATTCGCAAGAAGGCAGTGCTGATCATGTACAAAGTGTTCCTGAAGTATCCCGAGTCCCTGCGACCTGCATTCCCACGCCTCAAAGAGAAGCTGGAGGACCCAGATCCCGGTATGCATGGCGAATCTCATCTAGCTAAAAGCTAATATTTCAGGCTTCCACTTGAACTCTGTTTAAATTGTGTATTTCCCAGGTGTCCAGTCAGCAGCTGTGAACGTCATCTGTGAACTGGCCAGAAGAAATCCCAAGAACTACCTTTCCCTGGCACCCCTGTTCTTCAAACTCATGACCTCCTCCACCAACAACTGGGTTCTCATCAAGATCATAAAGCTGGTGAGATGACACCTAAATGTGTTGGGTTGGAAAAGGAACCAATTCTCCACTTTTGTCCATTTCTTTAATGATGTTTTTATGTTTCAGTTCGGTGCTCTCACTCCTTTGGAGCCTCGTTTGGGAAAGAAGATGATTGAGCCTCTAACAAACCTTATCCACAGGTAACAGAGATACTAAAACTCTCCAAAGCTCTCAAGCTGGCCAAAAATATTAGGGTTAGATATAATATTTATTTTTCTTTCTTTTTTCTTGCCCTTCCTCTTATCTACTCCCTCAGTACCTCAGCCATGTCGCTTCTCTATGAGTGTGTCAACACAGTCATAGCAGGTCAGTTTTATTTGGTGCCGTGACCCGGTGTTGTACTAAGGCACACACATCACTATTAATGTCTGTTCTCTCTCCTGTTTCACCTCAGTGTTGATCTCGCTGTCCTCTGGGATGCCCAATCACAGTGCTAGCATACAGGTGGGCCACTGTCACACCAGACCCTTTCCAAACTGGTCTGATTTACACTTACATTTGCATTTGTGGTCTGTTAATTCATAATGTTCAATATGGAGAACTTTGTTGATTAAAATTATAAAGTGATACTTCACATTTCTTTTCCTTTAGTCGTTAAATGGATACTTCAGGTTTTATTTATGTGTCCATTCATATAATTTCTTAAAGTGCAATTAATGAAGAAATGAAGAAGCGGGTCATCTAAAGTGAAAATATTAAATTACATTTACATTTACAGAGTAAATTAGAGACGTATTTGGCCAATGCCTTAAGTTTTTTAATGTAATTTTATAAAATACATAAATAAATTAAATGATTAATATAATTTAATATTTAGTATTATGTGTCCTTTCATGTCTTTTACTATAGTTCAGTGAAGAAGCAGATCATATTTAGTAAATCTTGGACATGTTGAGCCGATGACTCATTTGATTACATTTATGAAATAAAACAAAATTCAAATATATAAAACGTAATAAATGTTGCTTTTAATGTGTTATATATTTAAATTGAATATTTAATTTTTTAATATATTTAATTTCAGCAATTATCATTATTAAATAGTCACTTTAGCATAAAACTGCTGCTAAATGAATGAATTATTAAATTATTTTTAAAAAACTAAATTAGTTTTTTTTATTTCAGCAATTATTATCATCAAATAGTCACTTTGGAAGAATCTGGCCGATAAATGAATAAATGTAAATTATATTATATATCGGCCATCTCAGTCTCTAAATATCAACATCCAGTCATAAGTTTCTTACCTGATTTTTATAAGTTCCCAAACTGAATCCTTGACTTTCAGACAACCACTTGACCCTTCTGAAATTGGCTTATTTTTTGAAAGTTGGAAGTAAAATAGTGTGCAAAGGTTTTAAACATGGTAGTAATGCATTGTATCTTTCCTTCTGTTTTCCATTTCTCTCTCCGTTCCACAGCTCTGTGTGCAGAAACTGCGAATCCTGATTGAAGACTCAGACCAGAACTGTGAGCCTTCTGTCAATGCCTGCAGTGTGTCATTCTCTCATTGTCTGTGTGTTTCTGAGCCCCCCCTTCTGGCCCTGTAGTCCATATAGATCTCCATCCTGGATAACTCGACACCTCAGTCCTACAATAGAAAATTGGCAAGAGTCAATCATATTTTATAGCTTGAGGAACCAGAAAAGGTTCCTCTAGAAAGCAGTATACATCAAGTAATCTAAATTATCTTGCAGGAGTTCGAGTTCTCAAAGAAGCCGGCTGTAGAGTAGCTCTGTGAATCCTGGACTGCCATGTTTTGTTTCTCGAAATCCCCTGAGTTCCCTCACAGGACCGTTTTGGTATTTACTTCCAGCTGAGTGTTTTGGCATTCTGTCAATCCTGAAGCCCCATGTCTTATTTAAATAGATCAGTGTTTTTGTACATTTTATTTTTGCATCAACAAACCTACAACGTGCAGGATAAGCCCACTGTCCTAATGGCCCAAGACTACAGAACCGTGGTTCCAGCGGTCTTGCATCTGTATTTAGTCTATTTGATTTAATGGGTGTAATAAATTCACCTTCCTAATCATCGGCAAGAAGGAGGCTGGAACCGGCGAACAATCAAATAAAGACTTTAATGACAAAAATAAACACAAAACAGCGCACCAGCCCCTCACTGACGACTGGTGCGCATAAATAAAAAGCAAAACATAAAATAGAGCCCAGACCTGGTCCTCTCTCGTCCTTCACGGTCGTCGCTCCAGTTTTATATCCTTCCATCTCCTACGTGGGACTCGAGACTGGTGGTGGGGCGCAGGTGTAGTCTCCAATCACTACACCTGGCCTCCTTCCCACTCGTCACAATGGGCATTTCAACAATCAATTGCCTCAAATCAAATATGCGGTTAATTTTGGTAAAATCTGGCAGAGTGAAACAAAACTGAAATCCATTTGTTTTCTTGTGGGGGTGTGCGTTCTTGAGCGTGTGTGTGTGTGTGTATTTGTTGTCCTCTGTGTTTGTGTTTTCCCATTGTCTTTGTGTCATTTCAAATTCTGTTCATTTAGTAACATTTTATCAATAGGCTTTAAATTCGGCAGATTTGAAAGTCGGCAGAAAATGGAAGGTTTTTTTTTTTAGTTGCTTGTTTTGACCTTTTTAAATAAAAATGTCTCAGTTTTGCTGGTAAAATGCTAGACATCTCTTGGGTGATGTATGCAGGACTTCTGAATCATGTTTGTGTTCAGATTACAATATCTGATACTACTTCCATTAAATGCCGACTTGTGTAAATAGAAGAACTGAGACAAAACATAAATTAGCATAAAACGCAAATGCTGCACTTCATTTCAAGAGTCACCTAGGCGCTGCGATGTTTTGCAGTGAAGTACTTGGGTCTTCTGGCCATGTCCAAGATCCTGAAGACGCACCCCAAGTCCGTGCAGTCGCACAAGGACCTGATCCTGCAGTGTTTGGACGACAAAGATGAGTCCATCCGACTGAGAGCTCTGGATCTGCTCTATGGCATGGTGTGTATGACTTTTTGTAAACCGCATTTGTTTGCGTCCATTCCTCTTAAGTCTCGTTGTGAAGAGCTCAAATATAAGAGGTTATTAAAATGTGGCGGAAAATGCTAGGTCTCGAAGAAGAACCTGATGGAGATTGTGAAGAAGCTCATGCTGCATGTGGACAAAGCGGAAGGCACCACTTACCGAGACGAGCTGCTCACCAAGATCATCGACATCTGCAGCCAGAGCAACTACCAGTATATCACCAACTTTGAGTGGTGAGAGTCAACAACAGCCCAGTACACATTTAGGGGCCGTTGACAGAGAATTTCAGTTCTTCTTCTATGTAAATATGCACTAGATGGAGGTCTGGATCTTGAGCTAGATAGATATGCCAGTAACCGTTACTGTTTTACATAGCCATTACTGGATACAGGAGTCAAAAAACCACCTTATGTGTCATCCAGGTACATCAGTATCCTGGTGGAACTGACTCGTCTGGAAGGTACAAGGCATGGCCACCTAATCGCCTCGCAGATGCTTGATGTCGCCATCCGCGTCAAAGCCATCCGAGGCTTCGCCGTGGCTCAGATGGCCACCCTGCTGGACAACGCACACCTGCTGACGGGCAACACGCAGCGCAACGGGATCTGCGAGGTTCTCTATGCTGCCGCGTGGATCTGCGGAGAGTTCTCAGAGTACGTGCTGACGATCTGGAAAGGTTCATATTTCAACCATATAACGGCGTGCTAACATCCTCTTCCCCACAGGCATCTGGAAGAGCCCATGCAGACACTGGAGGCTATGCTGAGACCCAAAGTGGCCACCCTGCCCGGTCACATCCAGGCGGTGTACGTACAAAATGCTGCCAAGCTGTTTGCGACCGTGCTGCGGAAGCACGAAGGGGAGACGGACAGCCAGGCCGCGCAGGAGACCAGCCAGCTGCTTATAGACAGACTGCCACTCTTCGTCCAGAGTGCCAACCTGGAAGTGCAGGAGAGGGTGAGGAGAAGCTTTAATCTCGTCCCTTACGAAACTTAAAGGAATACTCCACCCCAAAACATGCTTTGCAATAAGTTAACATGGATGGTCGGTAATATACTGAATCATGTTAGCAATGTGCTAAACATGCCAGCGTGGTTTTAGGCATCTGGAGAGGGTTTAAAGGGCTCTGATGTGGTCTAATGTGCTTTTGCAAGGTTTAATGGGGTCTGAAATGTACCTCCATTGGAATCAGTTGTGAGCATGAGCGAAGCGCTTTTCATTGTTTGGGATTATAATAAAAGAGTTTATTAGGCTTCGAAACAGACACACACACATACTGCAACATTAACCGTGGTGATCCCCTCCAGGCGTCCTGCATCCTGCAGCTGGTGAAGTACATTCAGAAGCTGCAGCAGAAGAACGTGGAGGTGGCCGAGGAAGTGACGGCTCTCTTCGCCGGAGAACTCAATCCCGTGGCCCCCAAGGCTCAGAAGAAAGTGCCTATACCGGAAGGGTGAGTCATTGAGTTGATATCAAGGGAATTGAAAGGAATAGATGTTTCAGCTGTCGTTTTCCCCTTCAGTCTGGATTTGGATGCCTGGATCAATGAGCCTCCGTCAGAGAGCGAGTCGGAGGACGAGAAGCCCAAAGCGGTGTTCACTAAAGAGGAACACAAACATTCCAGATCAAGACACACTGAGGTGGACGAGAAAGAGTTGGCCAGGGTAAGTCCACGCTGTCGTTCAGACCTACAGAAAATATAAAAATACAGCCGTCCTAATTAGGGGTGGGGGGGTATACCGGTAGAAATTCATCAACTGGTAGAGATTTTGGTCTATGACCTCTATCGTGGTTACATGCTCTCGTGACATTGCTTCGCTGTGAGGACACTGAAATCTATCATTTGCAAAAAAAATTAAGCATTGCAGTTTAAAAACAAGTGATTGTAAGACATTAAATGGAACTCTGTCTGAGAGACTCTTTCTGATCCACATCAGTGAGGCACGCGCTCATGAAGAATGTGCTCATAGAGCACGGGCGCATTGCAATAGAGTTGTTTTTGCTGCTAAAATACACACACTTTTATGTGTCAAAATGGCCATCAATGCAAATGTACTCATAAACCGAGTAATTAGGTCTTAATAGGTAGAAAGAATACATTTATAATCAGTTTATTGGGTTCAGGCAGCTCTTAAAGTGACAGCACTCTAATATTCCCACTGCATATCATTCAGGGTAATCAAACAACAAAAGAGAGAAAATCTCTCACTGCTCTTGACTAAACCACTTTTGTCTAGTCCTAATACACTTGCCCGATTTCACACAGAGGAGGGAAGCCAGGAAGCAGGAACAGGCCAACAACCCATTCTACATCAAGGCCTCGCCATCATCTCAGAAGGTACGCAATCGAATGATTTTTGCGATCGCATAAACCTCAGGCCGAAACATGGTTTTAAGCACCTCGAGCTTGTTTGCAATTGCAGGTGTACGACGCTCCAGGTGTAGAACACATTCCGGTGGTGCAGATCGACCTTAGTGTGCCTCTCAAAGTCCCAGGTGAGCAGATCTACAATCTCTCGTTTCAGCAGACCAAATAAAACCACGCTTCAATTTCATTGTCCATCGTTTGGTCCAGGGGTGCCCATGTCCGACCAATACCTGAAGCTGGAGGAGGAGCGCCGGCAGAAGGATAAGGCTGAGAGAAAGAAGAAGGAGAAAAAGAAAAAGCGGGAGAAGCGAGGGAAAGGGAGGAAGGCGGATTCAGGTCCTGAGAGTGAGGAAGACATCCGGCCAGCTCACCAGGTGGACATAGTCACAGAGGAAATGCCAGAGGTGAGCAGCTGGTACTTTGGAGCTGTTATTTTTATCCATTAAACTATATACAATAATGTTGGTTTGTCTTGTTTCCCAGAATGCCTTACCGAGTGACGATGACGATAAGGATCCCAATGACCCTCATAAAGCTCTGGACATCGATCTGGACAAGTATGGAGCACATCGATGCCTCCGACAGTTCATACATGCACTACATGTAGCGATGCACAGAAACGCATTTTTTACTAAAACTGAAATGCCATGTTCTTGTTTGGTCCGAGACGCTTTCTGTCAGTCTGAAGTCGTTTTCAGTATCACCGCTGTTTTCCCTCCAGATATTGTTTTCATTCTCATGTTTCTCACGGCTGTCGTTCGTGAGACGTCTTTAGCAGATGCTGATTGCGGAGTCCAGAATCTCTGTTCGTGCAGATGCAAAACCGAGCTGGTTGTGTTTTGCATCTGTTGGGTTTTCCGTGTTCTGATTATCGAGGAGCTTTCTCCTGTATCTTCTTCACTCTCTTACACGCACTGCTTTCTGCTTGTGTCTCTCCATCTCTGTCTCTCTCTCCCTCATGCACGCACACATCTGCCGTCCTGACAGTCTGCTGTCTGGTTCTAGCTCAAGGTAAGTACGTCATGTGGTCATGTGACCCAGTGGAATCAACTGCCCAATTACCAGCATCTGTTTTTTTTTTTGTTTTTTTTCTGGCAATTGTAGTATGTCACTGTTGGACCGAATAATATTAGTCAAGAATACATTGTGCATGACTGATCGGCTCACCTGCAGGTTGGGTTTTGGCTGCGGTCATATTGCTACGACTTGAACTCTTTAGTAATAAAGTTTGGGGTTGCTAAGACTTTATTCAATTTTTGTACCAAGGCTGCATTTATTTAATTAAAAACACAAAAAAGCTATAATGTCGTGAAAAATGTACGCAATTCAAAATGTTTTCTATTGTAATATGTTAAAGATTAAATATATCATCATATCTGTAGTCTTCAGTGACACACGATCCTTGAGAAATCATTCTAACATGATGATTTAGTGCTCAAGGAACATTTCTTATTATTAACAATGTTGAAAACACTTGTGCCGATTAATATTTATAAATTGTGATTTTTCAGTGTTCTTTGAATAGGAAGTTCATTTGAAATCAGATTCTTTTGTAACGTTATAAATGCATTTACTGTCACTTTTGATCAGTTTAATGCATTCTAGCTGGATAAAACTTTCAGAAATATTACTAATCTTACTGACCTCAAACTTTAATGGTGGTGTATGTACAGTACACACCAGAGTTGACAGCCTTGCCTGGCTTTGACTTTTCCCTGGAAACCCGTGGGCACAGATTAACCCCCTCAGCTGTTTTCAGCTTGTTGTTGTATAGGAACGTGTTACTGATTTAAAGGCCTCTTCACAGCAAATCTCAATTTCTGACACGAAACGCAATGTAGTTGAGAATGTTACGCTTCGGTTTTTTCTTGTTGCGAACAGGCCTTTGGACTTTTGACCCATAAATTGAACAAACTGAAGCTTTTCCTAGCTTCCATGTGACTGGTTATCACTCACAATCTCCTTTTCTTTCTGTCCATCTAATCTCCGTCTCGTCGTCTTTCCAGACCGCTTGCCGACAGCGAGAAGCTTCCCGTGAGGACCCACCGTCCAGAGGTGCTGAAGAGCCCTGCTGAGGACCGAGTCCACGAGAGCATCCCGCAGGAGACCAAGAAGAGGAGCGGTAAGGAGAAGAAAGAGAAGAAGAAAGGCAAGGAGAAGGACAGGAAGGTGAGATGGCAGTTTTGTATGTATAATAATTGTAAACCCATATCTGCATTTAAGCAATTAAGAGTGTTTATGCTGTTTTATAACATCACTTTTTGTGGTTTTGATGTTTTGTAGAGGAGCAAAGAGGAAAAGAAAAAGAAGAAACATAAAGAAGTGGAGGAGGAGCTTCTGGAGTCCCAGCCGGAAGAAGCCGTCCAATCAGAGGAGACCAAAGAGGCGGCAGCCCCGCCCACATCTGCTGAGGTACGATTGTTTTTGCACCTCTAGTAAAGTATTATCTTTCAAAAAGCTTGTCTTATAGCCTCTCCATCACTAACGTTTGCTCTTTGCTTTATTTATGCTGCGAAATATTCCATTACATTGTTGAAACTGCTCCCATTTCGGCTGCCACAAATGATCACATTTATATGCAAAGCTTAAATCTATCGTTATACCAAGATTAACCATCTGTTTTAATGGCCACATGCCTGCAGTCTACACTGCTGTTTAGAGGTGTTAATTATTAATGGACATTTAATTATTAATTTTATTGAATAAATCTTATGTGTTGTCTAATGCATTTCAGCAGGAAATATAGTGAAGTTATTATGTTACTTAAGCATGTTATTTGACAGTAGGTCAAAATTGGAAATACTGAAAAATGCAAAAAAATATATTTTTTATTTTAGATTTTTTTTATTTTGCTTCATATATATATATGAATATGTATATGAATATTACAGCATGCACTTGTAATACTATATATATATATATATATATATATATATATATATAAAGTTAATAATTATAAGTTAATAATTATAATTTTTTTATGTAATATGTACATTTGAACAGCTGTTGAAGTGGCCATAACAGACATGGTGATGGAATATGTGCTCATTTTGTTTTCTGTTGTCATCAGAGCATTTGTTTGGGGTTCTGTTTGAATCAAACAGGATTGGACTCATGTTCCCCACCTTGCCTTTTCTGTTCTAGGCCTCCGATCTGGATTTCTGGCTCTGTAGCGCTCCTGTCCCCCCCGCCGCCCAGGTCCGGTCCCTCATGCTCTCTCCCTCTCTCTCTCCTTCCCCTCCGGTCATACTGCTGTCGGTCTGTCCTGTTGTTAATGAGCGTCTGTTTTAGGTTTTCCCTTCGGGCTCTCACTGTTCTTGACATGCCAGTCTCTTTGTCACACCCCTCTTTTTTCCCCGCAGTTTTTCACAGGTCACGACACATTTGTGTTTGTCAGCATTTGCTTGTTTTAGTTCAGGGTGCATGTGTGCACGTGCAGAGGTGTAAATGTGTCTTCATTACGGATGTGGGAAGCTTCTTCTGTATAATCATGTCTGTATCAGCATGAACAGCCATCAATTTAGTTCAATTCAAGTTTATTTGTATAGCGCTTTTTACGATACAAATCATTGCAACGCAGCTTTACAGAAAATTACGTTTCTATAATATTTAGTAGTAGCTTATCAGTGGTGACTGTCAGTTTATGTGCATATGAGAGAAATTTAGGCTGCATTTACACTGCAGGTCTTGATGCCCAAATCTGATTTTCTGACTATATCCGATTTTTTTGACGACCCGCTTACATCATCTTTTAAAAGTGACCCGTATCCGATTTTTGCATTTACACTATACACTGCTGAAACTACCAAACTTAGACGTTCGGACCCAGAAAATGAAGTAAAATGGCATGAAATACAATGGATGCAGATGTAAATAAAATTATACAGTAGGGCTGCACGATATTGGGAAAAAATGACATTGCAATATTTTATTTTTCTGCGATATATATTGCGATATGAAATCTGATCACATTTTTTCTTACAAACAAAAATGGGGTGAGCAGATTTACATTCTCATTTTAAATGATTATGACACCATCGTGTCAATTGATTAATATGCGCAAGGGAGAGAGAGCAAGACAGCACTCGTGTTGTTTGAAGACGGTGAGCGTGCAGCCGGGGCTCGCTCTCTCTCGCTCTCTCTCACGCTGACCTGTCAAAACTTTCACTCTGTGGTTAAGCTGTGCAATTAATCCGCGATTTACATTCGTCAAGGGCCGGGGAGCAGCTGGCCCGTACAGTTACTGAATAACAGATCAACTACGACAGCCTACATCGCAAATCCTGTGATGTGACTATTGTGGATTCGTACTTTGCGATATCGATGCTTAAACGACACATCGTACAGTGTTTTGCTTTCCACAATATTTTGAAAAGTCAACAAAAAAAAAAAAAATCAGCAAAACATTGGTCTCGTATCGCGGAGAAAAAAAGGAGAGCCCTTTATTTCTGTAACAACCCTGCATTTTTGCCCCATCTCTTCGCCCCCAGAGACTTAAAAGACATGAAACCTCTGCATTGCTCCACTGTGTGTATCCTTCGTCCTCCATCACGCCTATAATAAGTCATGTGTTCTCAGTTGCTGTTGTCCACCTGAGTTGACGTCACTTTTTTAATGACGTACGGCTCGCATTTACTGGGGAATATCCGATTTGTCTGCTTACATTGCACACGCAAATGCACGTATCCGATTCATATCCAATTTATTACCACATATGAATGAGGCCTGATTCCGATCTGAGAATATCGGAATCCATGCGGTTTTTTCCTGCTTACACGTACACCGGTCATATCCGATCTGTGCCACATGAGAGCATGCAGTGTAAATGGGGCCTTAGAGAAAAATACAAGACTTAGTCAACCAGACAATTATTAAATGATGCAGTCACACATGTAGCAATAATTGTTAGTTCTGTATGTTGATTCAGGTTTAGCATCATTTGTGGTCCTCTGAGGGTCAGCATCATCTCTTCTCAGGCGTTCTGGATCCAGACTGGAGCTTGTGTAAATCCTAGTTACATCCCGTGGCAAAACAGAGAAACAAATAGAGACATCATTAGCATAGCTGCTGTTCCAACAAAGTAAAATTAATTAGTTTAACCCAAGCTGAAGAATAAGAATGCACATTTCATTATATACAACTGCAGTAACAAATTATGAGATTTAAATGGAGAGAGTGTGTCTGAACCCTGAACATTATCAGGAAGGCTATTCCAGACTTTGGGAGCCAAATGCGAAAAAGCTCTACCTCCTTTAGTGGACTTTGCTATCCTAGGAACTACCAAAAATCCAGCGTTTTGTGACCTTAGGGAGCGTGATGGATTGTAGCATGGTAGTAAGGTACGCAGGAGCATGACTAGTTAGGTACGCAGGAGCTAAACCATTTAGGGCCTTATAGGTAAGTTATGATAATTTGTAACTGATACGGAACTTAATAGATAGCCAGTGTAGACACTGTAAAATTGGGTAATAGAACTGGGGTAAGAACTCTAGCTGCTGCATTTTGGACTACCTGTAGCTTGTTTATTGAGGATGCAGGACAACCACCTAGAAGTGCATTACAATAGTCCAGTCTAGTGGTCATGAATACATGAACTAGCTATTCTGCATCGGAAACAGGTAACATGTTTCATATCTTAGCAATGTTTCTAAGATGGAAGAATGATGTTTTTGTAACATGGGAAATATGGATTTTTTATGGTACACACACACTTTTTTTTTACTACTTATAAGATTTTCAAAATGTGATAGAACACAAACATGAGGATAAAAAAATCCTAGATTTAACCAAACCATTTTGCTCATATAGTGTGTGGTGTGCCATGATGTGACAAAGACAGCACACCACACACAAACAGATTTTCAACCAGAGTCTTGACCGTGAACACAGGAAATCTCGCAAAATCTTGCGAGACTTCAGAATAAGCATTGCGGACGATATGCAGGAAGAAATTGCAATGATAGTGTTTGGAATGATTTTCACAGAATATTTACGGGGGAAAAAGAAAAGGGTTTGGCGGGGACATGGTCTGTACAAGTTACAGAGTGAGCTAGAGGTGAGCAATGGTCACAAAATCACACTTGATACGTGATAATTCACGTGATAATCTCCAGAGCGTGCGTGCGTTTGTCCTTGGGGTTCCCCCCACACCAGGATTTCTGACCGTAAATATTAAACATGTCGGGCAGCTCTGACGTTCTTCCGATCAGGTTCGGACACTTTTAACACACCACACACTTAGAGAATCTGATAAAATAATCTGTAGAACCATCAAGATAATCGGGACATAGCTAGGATTGTCAGAAGGGGGGAATTCGGACGAAAATCAGCCCGATTATCTTTTGGTGTATCCTTCATTAGATAATTTAGATGTTTCATCTGGTCTCATTGAGATGTATAGTTGAGTATCATCAGCATAACAGTGGAAACATAAAATATTACCAAGGGGCAACATGTATATTGAAAATAGCAGAGGACCTAGGACAGATCTGTGTGGCACTACATGTTTTACTGGTGATAAATGAGGTGACTCCCCATTTAAATAAACAAAATAGTAGTGATCGGACAGATAGGATCGAAACCATCTTAGAGACTGCCCTTGAATACCTGTATAGTAATCAATCTATGAGTATGTCATGATCTATGGTGTCAAACGCAGCACTAAGATCAAGTAAAACTAGCAATGAGATGCAGCCTTGATCTGACGCAAGAAGCAAGTCATTTGTAATTTTAACCAGTGCAGTTTCTGTGCTATGGTGGGTCCTGAAACCTGACTGAAATTCTTCATACTGAAAAATGTATATAGAATAGTATTTATTAGAATAAAATTTTAGACATAAATTGAAGATTTGAAATGGGGCAATAATTTGCCAGTTCACTAGGATCTAGTTTTGGTTTCTTAATAAGAGGCTTAATAACCGCCAGCTTGAATGGTTTTGGGGCATGACCTGAAGATAACGACGAGTTGATAATATTGAGAAGCAGTTCTTCTGCTACAGGTAACAACTCTTTCAGTAATTTAGTGGGTACAGGATCTAATAAACATGTTGTTGGTTTAGATAAGTTTATTTAGCTCGTCCTGTCCTATAGTTGTAAAGCACTGCATCACTCTTGACAGTTTTTGTGGTTTGTCAAACAACTAATGTGCACAAAACCTCATGATCCGAATGTAGGTCACTTGAGATAGAACGGCTTTGATGTACTACTTTTGTCTGCCCAAACGTAGTTCAGTTCCTCTTAATGCAAACACAGTATTATCTTGACTTCAGAATCTAAAAGTCTAAATCATCACATCTTTCACTGCTGGTTCACCACTTTCTCAGCATTTTCTCCCAATGTGACAATTCAACAACCTCAAATTAGCTTTTCTTCTTCTTGATCATGATTTTGTTAATTGTGCATGCTCCGTAGTGTAGAGGATCACTCTGTGAAAGGTTTTGAAAGCAGGAAGTGTGTGTTTTAATGTTTGATTGTTTCCAGGAAGAGACGGCGCCCTCGTCTGCTGCTGCTGTGGACACGAGCTCTGCGGCTGCCCTAGAATCTGAGCCTGATGAGCCTAAAGACGCAGAACCAGAGGACACGGTGGGGCTTCCACAACTGTTTGGTTTTGTTTTAAAAAGCAGTTTTCTGTTTGTTCCACCATCAGTGCTTTTTCATCTTTGGAAATCTTTCAAATATACAAACATTAATCATTAAATAACAATACTTTTATAATTTTTTTAACTAAACATAAAAACATACACAAATGTACACAAGAATAATTTATGCACGTGTGTGTGTACACATATAAAAACAATAGAGACTATTAAATGAATCATTAATCAACAATAAATATATGCATTTTAAGAAAACAATATACAAAAATATTATTTTAGTCAAGCACTTGCATAATTTTGCTAAATCAGACAATATTGTAACAAATATATACCACAATATTAACTTGCATTGAATTGTTTTAAATAAATATCACATTTGCAACTGGCCCGTGTTCAAACAAATCCTTGGAAATCATTTCACGTAACCGTACAAAAGTGATTACTGATAGGCTGTCAAAAAAATAAATAAATCACCCACTGATTTTTAAAGCTGCTACATAGTAACGACTTTCTACTTTCGAGGACCTTGATAAAAATGCAGTGGAGTGAAAGGTACGATATTAGTCTTAAAATGTAGTGATGTTAAAGTCATACGTTTAAAAAGTGTACTTAAGTACAGTAATCAAATAAATGTACTTCGCTACTGTCCACCTATTTTTTTCTTTTTTGGTTTTAATCAAAACCTTATTGTAAAATCAGCAGTAGAATCCCAAAACATGCTGTGCTCTGTTGAAACCAGATTAAGCCAACTGTGTGTTGATTTCCTGTTCAGAAATCCTCTAAACACAAGAAAAAGAAGCAGAAGAAAGAAAAGGAGGAGAAGGAGAAGAAAAAGAAGAAGAGACACCACCACCATCACCATCACAGTGATGCCGGCGGAGAAGATTCAGTGCAAAACGGCACCGTGGAGGAAGAGGAGCCTCTGCCAGTCAGTATCTATCTAACCAGACAATCACAGAAGGCCACTCTCGACATTAAATGCTGAGAAAATATAAATACTTTATCCTGTACTTATCCAACCTCCATCTTGTTTCAGCCCATGTCCAACTACTCTCTGCTGGCCGAGAACTCCTACATCAAGATGGTGAGTGTGACGTGATGTGGAGTGAGTCAGTCTGATGTTTGTCTCCTGCCCCGGCGAGAAAGCTCGGCCTGTAATTGACATCTCATGATCCTGTCACACGGATGCTGTTTTTGCTGAAGCCGCTCATTGCTTTAAGTGATTCTGGCCTGTGGTTTGTGAATGATGTATTGTTCATGTGTCTCTGTATGTATGTTTTAAGATGAAAGAAGATGCTGATCAGGTAACCATTGGAAGAGAACTACCGTTGTTGCCACTAACTTGCTGTGAGACAGACTTTAGTCACAATAGACACCAAATACAAACAAAAACCAGGTTAATAGCTCAGTCCAGGGTGTGCATGTGTATATATATGAATATATTAAGAGCCAGATAGAAAATATATTTTGTATGCATGCATATATGTATGTATGTATGTATGTACAGTACATAATAAATAGAATTAATAAAAAAATTATATATAATTTAATATAATCAATTTGTACAATTGATACTAAATTATTTTAGAATTTAATTATATTTTATTAATTATAATCTATATAAATTCTTTGGTCTGCATATTTTTTGTGCAGCCAATGAAGACAACAAAGTATTCACACTGTTAAACTCAGTAAAAAAAATAAATATATGTACATGCACAACATATTAAATTAAACATTAAATGAAAACTGTTTTTCCATCCCTCACAGCCTTGTTCATTAACCTGTTAAATGTCACCCCGCCTACGTTGACTATACTATATTACAATCAAATTTAATCTAATCTTGACAAACTATATATCGTTGGAAAGGTCTAAGACTCCCAAATATATATTTTACCAATATTTTTTGTTAAAAATTATGTAGGAAAAGTCATAGATCAATTTATGACAAGAGTGCACCCTCAGAAATCTACATTACAAAAGGAGCTTTGACCTTTGTTTAAAAAAAAAAGACTTCCTCTTTGCCTTTTTCTCTATCACATTTTAGAAATCATCAGAAGTTATATATCACTTGAAAACATAAAATCTCAAAATTCATCCTTTAAAACCCATTTTAAAATCAGACATTGCATTACCATGTAAATAGCACATCAAAATCATGTTACAAAATGTTTTCAGTCATGAAATACAAAAATTTAGGTTTGTATCATGCACATTCATGTCTATCTTCAAAAACGTGAGTGACAGTTATCAGGTTAAAGTCAAATGAAATCTGGTTTCTGTTGTGACTGACGTCTTTTGAGTGTTGTAAGCCTTTGAGCGCTGACTTTAAACATTAGTTGTTAAATGCACCTGTTTGGTGTAGTTAAAGCTGATGTGATTTCTTTCTCATTTTGGATGATGATGATGATATTAACTGCCTTCAACCTGATTTTTGGGCTTGTGATATTCCCATTTCTGGCCTTCTTTAACCGCTGATCTGCACGTTTTGGCCTCCTAATAGTTTCCCAGTCTTATAAAAAAACTTCCTTTTTCTGCAGGTGTATGACATCCAGGGCAACCATCAGGATGAGAGCAAAGTTGTGGTATCAGTCATCTTTGAGAATAAGAGCGACAGCTTCCTCAAGTCAATGGAGTTCAATGTGATGGATTCCCTCAACTCTAAACTGCAGCGGCCGGAGGGAGCCGGCCCTCACGACAGCCTCACCGTTCCCTTCCAGCTGCCACCAGGTCAGGAAAGCCACGCTCCTGTAAGTGGCATTAACTGGATTTAGGCAGATTTGACTCATGTATTCAAATCTTTTTCCAGGGGTTTCAAACGAGGCTCGCTTCGTGTTCTCAGTGCAGAGTATTGTCATGCCTCAGAAGCTAAAGGGAACCCTCACCTTTATAGTTAAGGTGAGAAACTCCCACACAGACACAAGAGCTCATACTTTTCCATGTATTTCCAGTGTGAGTGTTAGTATTGTTGACCTGAGTATTGATTGATTTCTGGCGCAGTCGGACGAATCCTCCACTCATGAGAAACTGGACTTCAAACTGCACTTTACATGCACATCCTACCTGATCACCACTCCATGCTACAGGTGAGCAACACATCACCAAATCAGCTCGCTCTCTCTCTCTCTCTCTCTCTCTCTCTCGATCGATAGATAGATCTATATAGGTGTGTGTGTATAATATATTTATATACACATACACACACAAGTGCATTTTTAAAATAAAGATAGAATTATCAGTATTGTAATTTTTTTTTTTACTAAAAATATTCAAAAGCAATTGTAGTTATATTAGTAATATTAGGCCTAAATAGTCAATTCTTTTATTTACAATTTTTATTTAGTAGATGTTGTAGTAACAATATTAATAAAACTCATTATTATTATTATTATTATTCGAGTAAAATTGATTTAATCTCCAAAAAATATATATAACCGCCAAAAATTTGGCCAAATTGTTCAGTACTACAAATAAACACCGCAAACCTGGAGCTTTTACTATTTTTATTTTTATTTTTTAAATGCTAGTAGTAATATTTTATAGCGTTTGTAGTAATAATATTTTAGTAGTAGTAGTATTATGAATAATAATAAATTCTAGAATAATTACAAAAATAATGATCATAATTATTTGATTTCCACCCCAAATATTTTAAGTGTTTTATTATTATTTTTTAATACTTATTTATTTATTTTAGCTTAGGTGTATAATGTTAATTAAATCAGGGCTGTTGTTAATTGGTTAAAACTAAATCAAAGTAATAAATCTGTATTGAGTGGTTTCATGTAGCTGAACATGATAACCTTGTGTTGTCAGTGATGCATACGCAAAGCTGCTGGAGTCGGGCGACCTGAAGGGCAGCTCTCTGCGGCTAGAGGGGATCAGCATGCCCTTCCACCACCTGCTGGCCAGGATCTGCTTCCACCATCACTTCTCCGGTGCGCCAACTTCACAATGACGCCTGTGATACGGTTCAAAATCTGGACACCCTTAAATCCTCTGTCCTCTGGTTTCTTGTGTTTGTAGTTGTGGAGAGGATTGACTCCTGCGCCTCCATGTACAGCAGGTCGATCCAGGGTCACCACGTCTGTTTGCTGGTCAAAACCGTGAGTATTTGGAATATGCGATATAAACTGAATCATAACGATTCGGATTCCACCAAACAACTCTTTATCATATCTGAAGAAGAGGATTCTTTAAAACAGTGTTTCTCTTTCTTCCAGTCCGATCAGACCGTCTCCATCGACGCCAAGTGCGACGAGCCATCGCTGCTGGGGAATGTGCTGGATGAGATCAAGCAGACCTTCTCGAAATGCTGATTGTGACCCTGAAACCCCCTGAACCCCAGTCCCAGCGCAGCCTGTCCGGCTGAACCACACGCTCAGAATCATATATCGCACTCTGAGACTCGTGTCCCTCCTCTTCCTTTCTATTTATTGGATCAGTCGTTCTACTGTTCTTCTTTTAAGACCACAGATTTCAAGCCCGCTCCTGTCTTTGTTTCCCCTCTTCGTCTCACTCTCTATCCTCTTCCTCCGCTTCTTCATCTCTCTTACAGTCCTTCCATTGTCTTAACGGTCCATGACTTTCATCTTGAGAACTGGATTTTTTTCGTTGTCGATGTGTGCTTTTTTTTGTTGCTGTTGTTGTTTGTTGCATTTTTTTTGTCTGTCCTGAACTCCATCAGCGCCTTTCTCTGCATTAAACATCAGTGTGTCTGTTCCTTGCCAGTCTCATCGCGTATGTGTGTGTTGCTCTTTTCGAAGGCTATCCCTCGCAGGACTGGTTTCAGACCAGAAATCCGATCCTTAAACGCTTAACTGCCTCTGAGCACTAATGTCACTCTCAAGTGCAGTTGCACACAAATATGACATAGAAGTACACAGGGTTGTATCCTATTTAGACCATGTTTATACTTCGTGATATCATGTGATGGCCATAGTATCGGTGTCTTAATGTTGGGAGATAATACTACAGTTGCATATAATTAATTAAATAACAAAACTTGCTCAGGATAATGACGGTTAGTAAAAGCGGCGAAATAAAACCCGATTATTTCACATCTCGCAAGTCCGATATAGTGATTTTTTTCACATTTATGTTCCAGTTGATGGACACTACATTTTGAAAACATTCCATTTTTTTCGGAAAGTTTCCAGAAATGTTCAGCCCCATAGCTCAGAATAATTTTGATTTGTACTGTAGGTTGTGAAAAAGAAACCAATTAATCGCATCCATAATGAAAGATTTGTTACGTAATGTGTGTACTGCTTATATATAGAAATATTTACATTTGTATATACATATATTTATATATATGTATTTACACATATATAATAAAAATCATATGAGTGCTCTCAATCGATTAAAATAATTCACTTTTATTTTCAGAAATTCATCACGACTAATCCCACCTAACATTAAAAGTTATTAAAAACTTTTATATTGCAATAATATTTGTTAATGACATCTTTTTTATGGCTGAAGCTGGGTTTCACTGATACTAATACTGATGTCTCTGTTAATTTTTGTTCTCTAATATTTATCCATGCACTATTAGCCGTATTTTACTTATAGTATAGTATTTGAGAGCTATCAATTTGAACATTTATAAGAAAAGAAAAAACAAACAAATTAAAGTAACTTAAACCAATCTTCACATAAACATAAATGTCATATTTAGCTACCTGTGGTTCTCCCAAGGTTATTGGTTTTCAGTTTTTTCTTTGTTCTTTGATTAACAGTCATCGCAGCAGCTGGGTTATTGCGTTATTTTGGCTGCTTTAAGAGTTGCCACTGCTGAACATGATGCAGATTATATAGATATTTTCTCATAACTCTACCTTTTCTGACCCACTTCAGGTCTTAAAGTGTCTACTAATGAGCTGACGAGTTGAATGGGGTGTGTTTGATGAGGGAGACTGGGCTGGGATGCTCCAGGACGGTTCGGCAGTTCACAGACAGGTTCTTAAATGTAAATCATCAATAACAAATACATGAACAATTTTAAGGGAGCTCTGGTAACTTAATGAATTAACCGACAACATGACTATGACTTTCGCACTTTAATATGAATCTATAAAAGCTTCAGCACCTTTCGTAAATATATTCATGTATGCATGTGTATTTATATATACACACATTATATAAACAAACTTTCATTTCGGATGTGATTGATTCGACAGCACTAATATATGTCTGTTTATATATATATATATATATATATATATATATATATATATATATATATATATATATGTTTTTACAAACAAGTATGCTTTGAAATTATTGATTTTTAAACGTTTTACCCTCAGATATTGCTAAAACATGCAATTTAACACACAGACAGTATATCTCATGTTTCTGGACAGTGAATTATATTAAAGCGATCCCTTGTGTCTTTTGAGAATATAATGCTGTTAAAGGGAGTCTAAAAAGTTAAATGTATCACATCTGTCAATGCCACCGTGGCTTTGACGTCATCCAGACTCATGCTTCATGTGTCTTTAACTCTTCGCACTGCCGTCTTATACATTTTCAGATTACAGTGAATCATTTTTTTTATATGCTGTTAAATGCCTTTTTTCTCCCACATTGATGTAGTGACTAATTCAGGCTCATGCTGTAAGTAACTCCTGTGTTTAAGTGTCTGATCCAGCTCGCTGTAGCGCTCGGTTGTAAAGATCTGCTCAGTTATCCTGAAGCTATCTTGCAAGTGTTTTCCATCGTACGAGTGAGTTCATCAACAAGAAGTGACTTGAATAGCAGGTGATAAGAAAACCACCGTCTCTAGTGGTTTACAGGTGTTGTGAGGACTGAATCAGCTGATGTGGATGAAAGCAACTAATTATTAACAAATCTGAATTTTGTGCTACAAGTCACATTGAAATGTATAACTTGCATGGGTAGGAATGTAAACTTTTGCCTACTTTTTTGTTTGTTTTTTTGATTAATACATAAACACTTGCATAGAAAACTCCCCTAGCTTTCCTTGATTGTCGCATTTATTTTCGAGCTTCCTTTTTTATGTAAAAGCTGGCTTCACCATATTTCACCTTTTGATGGTATAATGTATTTTTATTTGTAATGAATACATAAACTTCAGAAAATGGCTTGGAATGATTTAAAAAAATTGCATTTTGCATTAAATTATTATATATATAAATATCAGAACAAGGGGTTTGTGGGGGGGATTTAGGGGTCCATATAGATACGAATACTTAGCTGTTAAATGTGATTGGAGGGAAGTGGCCCAGCTAATCTAATAAGGGTTTCCTTCTGGCAAGATGTAGTGCAGATGGATTTAGCTGGATTTGGCTTCTCATTAAATATACTCTCATTGCTCTTCGTTTGAAGGTACTCTCCAACTCCTTCATATGTATTTTCCGACTGTATGATGTAATATAATGTTTTAAGATGAATAAATGAGCTACAAGAATGACCAATACTGTGCAAGCAATATTTTTTAGAGGTCCACGCGAAACAGTTTGAGAAGGATGCTAGAGTTTTATGTGTGCAACCAATAAATTCATGTCTACGCGTAGACCAAATGTTTCCCTCTGCTTGATCGACTAGATGTTTCCTTTTTATAATCATATGTGTGAACATTAGACAGTGAACAGTTAAAAAAAAAAATACTTGGGGTATTTGTTATTTATAAATCATTTTACTCACGCATAATGCTGCAAGTAAATTAATTTCCTGTTTTGTATATATGGTTGTTTACTTTGATATTTAAACCTTATTTGGATACATTTTAATTGTATATTTAATTTATTTATGAAATATCTTGTAGTGTAAGTCAAAGACAGATAAATAGAACAACAGAGATGATTTTTATTAAAAGTTAATTAATAGGCAAATTTTTGACAGCATTCAACAGTGTTGAAATGAAACGTCTCAGTAGCAGCATAAAGTGTCTTTAAGCGCAGTTGAAACAGTTCCTTGTGTTGTGGTTCACTGCTCGCTCATTGGCTGCGGGAGGCGTTTGAGGCGGGGCCTGATATTCAGCCGCACGCACAGGGGGAGGAGCGAGACGCCTCAAACAAGCTGAAGCTGCCCTGCGCTAGGTGCTTATTGACTAGCGGAACGCTTGGTTTATTTAACACGTTTAATTACAACGGCAGGTGCTTAACGTGGGACTTCAGATGCCCAACGCGAGCAGCGAATCGGCGGGGACTGGTACTAGCTGAGAGAAAATAGTGATCGAGTGACTTATTTCGGGATTGTTGGCGCGCCCGTGGGCGACCTGAGCGTGTGGGCTACTGAACAAACGGCGGCTGTGAACTGAAGTTGTTTGCGGTGTTATTTTGGATGCCACATCGTTTGTTTTCGGAATATGGCTCAGCGTGGACACCATCATGTTGCGAGTTCCCAAAAAGCTTTAATGTTGGAGCTGAAAAGTCTCCAGGACGAGCCTGTTGAAGGCTTCAGAATAACTTTAGTCGACGAGTCGGACTTGTACAACTGGGAAGTCGCGATTTTCGGACCCCCTAATACGCACTATGAGGGGGGTTATTTTAAGGTGAGTGACGGCTGACTGTATCTTATCTTTTGATGTAACTTGACGAGTTTATATACACAGACTAATTCTGTGTATAAACGTCAAATTAAACACACGAAAAACACAGACTCTGTATTATTAAAATTGTTTATGACCTCTGTAAATGTGGCCAATGTTCAAGTGTCATTTGATTTTAAAGGAATGTAAGTTCGATTGTTTCCAACAAGTTTGACTGTCAGTCTTCTGTGGAACACAAAATGTCAAATGAAGAAAATATGTGACCTTGGCTGCTACAAAAAGACCTAATATTTCCTTTTGTGTTCCACGGAAGAAATAACATCTACAGTTTTGGATTAAAAACGACACGTGCATAATTTTCATTTTCGCTGTAAGTTACTGTCTTTTTAAAGAGAACGCTAAGCGTTCTATTTTTTTTTAAACGCCAACGTTCCATTTCTCCATAATTTGGTCTGTGCTCAAATAAAAGAGTTGCTCCATTGTTCGTCATTGTTCTCTAAAATTACTATGTTGCTTTTTACACACGGTTAACTGGAACAGTGACTGAATGTTGTAAAGTTAGATATTTAAAGTTCAAAGTATGAATTTATTTCGAATATAATAACCACAAGAACGTTTCCTCAGGATGGACAGTGAAGTCCCTTATTCATCACTAACCTATCTTATAAAATCAATGGCTTCATTTTTGGAGCTTTATCACTTAGTGTTCTTCAAGGCCTGGCGCTCTCTCTGGTAACGGCAGGTAGCAGAGCCACTTCCGGTGGCATCCCCAGAGTTCCTGGCTGTTCATTAGCTGTTTATAAATACTCATAACTCCACCCCACACACACCCACACTTTTAATAACACGTAAATTCGTCCCCCTCACTTTTTCCGAGTAAGTGTGTTATAAAGGTTTTCAAGGGCCGTTGTGAAAGAATATAGACTTAAATTCTAAGAGACCAGATAGACTGTGCACTGTGTGCAGGACCTAATGTTTTAGTACCCAGAATGAGGTGAGATGAACATCACTGAGCGCTCAACACCCATACAGTATGTGTTTCATTCATACTTGAAGCCAGAGAGCACTCTTTCTGTTACCCCCTCCCTCTGACAAGACAGACTCATAAAATAAATAACTTGTACCAGGAAATCCCTAATATGGACAAAATCAAGCTATCGCTGTATGATTTGAATAAAAGGCAGAAACCTTTGGGAGCATGAAGACATTAAACACACGATTGCAACAATATAGTTTATTTCTGCTTTTTAAAATCGTCTCCAGGTAATATTTTATTTTTAATTAAAATATTATATATTTAATAAAATATTTTAATTTATTTTTCGTTTTTATATAATTATTATTCATTATTTTACTTTATTACTTATAAAAGTAATGACTAATCCGCGCTTTCCAATAGGTTGCACGTGATGGGGTGGGGTGGGGGGGGGGGTTGGTGGTTAAAAAAAAAAATTATATATATATATTTTACATTTCTGTCCCCCTCACTTCTGAAATTATGGCTACTCCCCTGTATGTATGTGTGTATATATATGGTTGTAGATATAGATATATATGTGTAGTGTTGTCAAAAGACCCGGTAATTTGGTACTAAAAAATGAAAATGTCAGAGTACCAGGTTTCTTTAAGTACCGGTGGTACCGAGTGCCCGGTCAACCCGGTTCTTGACAAATACAGCGCTATAATTTCCACGAAGCAGAAAACGCGGACGGAATCTCAAAATCCAGTAATGAAAATAAAACTTACATTTTAATATTGACAGTCACGGAATTTGTCAAAGTTAGCATAAATTAATCAAATCAGTCTGCATATGGACCAGTATTTGTAAATGTTAAGCCGCAAAAGTTGGTTGAAATATGAATCCTGCATGATCTGTGTGAATGAATAAATGGCAGAGACGTGCGGCTTTGTTTACTACATAGACTGAAACGCGTGACTCTTGCAGTAATTTCAACTTCTGCTGTCTCAATGAGGAATTAGATACATAAACAATAGGGCTGTGAATCTTTGGCAAGGCAGCGATTCAATTCGATTACGATTCATAGGTTTTCGATTCGATTCAAGAACGATTTTTGCAAATTTAGAACGATTCGATTCATAATTAAATTCGATTCGATTATAACGATTCGATTCTGCATTCTTTAAGTGCATTCACTGGCACTGGCCACGAGTCCTATAGATCACACGTCAACTGCATCAGAGACGAAAGGAGCGCGAGCGCAATCCTGTGACAGTCTCTCAGGCGGTAAACAGTGGAGCGCGTGAAGGACAGATAAGAGGAACGATTCACGAACACTCTTCAAGGTCTCCATTAATTAGTGCGTGTAGTAATTTAATGTGTATACATTTTGAAAGCATTGAATCGCTATAGAAATCGCGATTCATTCGATTCTTAGCATTTTGAATCGATTGCTGTTCAAGATCGGGCGATTCACGATTAAAAAATCATGTTTCAAGATCGATGCATATGAATCAACAGGGTTTGTAATCGATGCATCGAGAAAACGAGTGAATCGTTACACTCCTAATAAACAACATCACCAGAACTGTTCTGAGTCACTTAACAAGAATTTTACCATTTCATTTGAGTAAAACCAGTGTCAATTTAAAGGTATTCACAGCAACCCGTCAAAATAAGTACATTTTTACGTAAAGGCATTGTGCTAAAAATATTACTATTATTTAGTAGAATGTATGTGATACTGCTACTACTGTTGAAAAAATAATAAAACTTTTTAAAGAAATAAATCACACAATATTTCTTCCATGTTTTAATTTTAATAGCAAAACCCCTTTATTTATCAAAAAATTAAATGTTTAAATTGTATTAATTAAAAGAAAAATTTAATTTTGGTGAAATTTGTTTACTGTTTTTCATAATTATATAACTTGTAGAAAAACTTTAAACACAATTGTAAGTATAAAGAATGGCATTGGTTTTATGTTTAGTGATTAGGTTTTTTTTTGTGTGTGTGTTTTGCTTCGGTACCGAAAATGAATTTTGAAATTTTGGTACTGTGACAACACTATATGTATGTGCGTATATACTGTCTATACAGCTAAGCACTCCTTATGTGTATGTTCTTTTTGGGAAAATGCTTATGCAATTTAGCTTATTGGGTTTATATTCTGGTCACATCTGCTTGCTGTTATATGTTAGGCGTCATCAAATATTTTGTTTAAAAAGAGCAGTGTAGTTTATAGCAGAAAAAGTGACAAACGATTGTGACTCCTGGAACGAACTCTGGCAGCTGATACATACAAATGTATAAAAATAATAATAACAATTATAATAAATAACACACCTGTGGGAACTTTGCCTTGTTGTTTTGCAACACCATCGCTCGCCACTGAGAACAGTGTTGTTTTTACACGGGAAAACAGCAGAAATGGTGAGAGACCGTGGCAGCTACCAGGATTTTCTCGCTCTCTCTCTTTCTCTCTGTGTGTTGAACCGTATCTGTCAACAGCACAACATCAGTCATATTTATTGCTCCATCTGTCAGTAGTTTGGTCATGACACATACAAGTCTACATTTGATTAACATAGCAAAGATTCTGTTTTGAAACCCTTATGATCTTCAAGCTGCACTTTTTGCACAAACAAACATGTAACATTAGTTTTTACTTGAGCCAATAGCTGCTACTAAATATCTGCTGTGTCCAAGCAATGTCACTCTGTCAGACCACAATAATGGCAGTTATATTTAGCCCGGCTTCATAGCTGTGCCTGTGTGTCATTGGCTTGCTTGCTGGCCAACCAACCTCCACACATCATGACATTAGCAAGTGGCCACCGATCTGCTGGGAACAACGGCTACGGAGTCAGAACCTGCTGGAACCAAAAACAAGTTTGATGGGCCAGTAGGGTCTCTCTTTCTTGTTGTCTGAAATGTAATGCAAAGCTGTGTAAATTCAGTTCTCTCCTGTTGTTTTCCTGCATTGATGTGGAAAACCTTGTCTGTTTGTTAGTGGGGAGGAAGGAAGCAGGTTAGCCCTGCGATGTTCTCAACGTCTCTTCCAACAGGAAGAGATGAGTTACCATGACTTCCTGTACCCTAATCTACTTCACCAAAACAGAAAGGTTTCCCTTCTGCATTCTTTTTCCTGTTTTTTGATGTTATGCTTTTTCACAGCAAAACTAGAGGGTGTGTGTGTACTTTTGTATATATTTTTTAATATTTTTATTTATTTTGTTCTTCTTTGATGGTATCATCCGTATTGGATATTTAATGTAACTGCTGCCAATACTAAAGTTAATCTTTAAAAACGTCTGGAATAACATGAAGAAACAGAACAAACTGAGACTGACTCAATCCAGGAGAACTAATAATTACTATTATTATTTATATATTATTTATTTGTTTGTCTTTTTTACTGCAACAACAGACACTGATGTGGCATAAACTGGTACTAGGTATTTTTCCATCAAGTAGTTCATTATTTGAACACATTTTTACTTCTTAACATAGAATGTACAGTTAAACTCTTGTTCTATAAAATGAAGAACAAGGAAATGTGCATTACGTGTACTTAGTTTTTTAATGTTTTAAATTAATTTATGAAGCCACTGCCAACTTTATTGTTACAAGTTGCATTGTTATATTATAATGCCATCATATTATGCGTCGTCGATTAACTTACTGTTCTGTAAATGGAAAAGCGTGACAATATCACAGTATCATAAGTATTGTGTATTCCGCCATGTTAATCACTGACACACCCCCAACTCGTACAGATCAGGGCTTAAAGAAAATCCCGAGCTCCCCACTGGTATTTACGATATTGTGGTGGCGTTCATGTGCATTCAACTCGTAATAATTTAGAAATTATGTCAAATTAAATTTATTTTCTGAAAAAACTAACGTTTTTTGACCTTGCATGCATCTAAACCTGTTTTAGGAGACTCACAAAACAATATTAGCAACCTTAAAAATTGCATAGTAGGGGCACATTTTTTTTAATAAGCCTATAATAAACCTTTTTTTATTTTATTTAGAATTTCTGAATTTCTCAGATTTTGGTCATGCCACCCACCCCTAGCATCACTCTTTATCTAGCTCCAGTTTTCCAGCTAAGAGAGATTTGGAGCAGTCATTTAGTTCTCATGAGTCGGATCTCTCTAAGCAGGCTTCAAGTTCTTACACGTGGCACTGATCTGACAGGTAGCAGGGTTTGCTCCTGATCAGCTTGTCGCTCCAGTGAAGCATACACACACCCAGGGCCTGTGGCAGGTGATGTGAGCTGGGCTTGGCTGTGTCATGTTACCCCCTCCCTCGCCAGACTGATGGAGTGTCACAGAAACCAGAGACTGACACACTAACTGGGCCTGTTCTAGCTTCTTTTAATGCCTGGAAGTTGTGTGGAGTGAGTCAGCCCATAATAACAACTCAGTTTAACATTTTCAAAATGTCTGGAATGACTAAGAACCGGTAATGAACAATCTTTTGAGAGAATGATTTCATGTTTAACATCCTCTGTGCAGTTCAGACATATGCCCTGAAACCTCAAGTGTATTAAAATGTAAATGTAGTTGTTGTTGGTCTTAAATTCATATTTAGAAGCAATTTTAATGTTCCATATATCAAGTTGTCGTGCACAATACCTGGGAAAAACTAGAGAAAGTGAAGCTAGAAATTTATAATTTTTTAGAACCATTTGGTTTGAAACGGCAAAATATTTTGTTAATATTTTGGCCCGTATGTGACTCTCAGGTGATTTTAAAAATAGAATCATAATTCAGTAAACAAAAATAGAAAATTGTTAAATCAAACCATCTATTGTAAATGGTAAATAATCAACTTAAATATCAGATAATTAAATTATCTATTCACCAATATTTATAATGTATTTTTAATATTCAACTTAAATACCACACTGTGAATTTATCTATGAAATCAATTATTGACATTGTAAACAGAATAATTTACATATGTATATTATATCTATAAACATTGGAAAAAGGATAATTAAAAATTGACTATGAAAATTAATAAATCAAGCAGTTCATTAAATTGCTTGTAGATTGATAAATGTTTGATTTAATAATAATAAAAAATCTAAGAAAATCAATAAATGAAGCAATAAATTATAAACGTTGAATAAAATCACAATCTGAAAATCAAAAATGGTCTAAAAAACAAATCAAGTAATCGATTATAAATGATGTTAAATGGATTATTAGTTATAGATGTTGGTAAATTGAAAAATTCCCAATTTCATAATAATCATACTAATAATAATAATAATTAAAAAAAAAAAGTTATCAAAATGCATGGTTATTATAATCTGATTACGAAGTGATTGATAAGTGCATGTTTAATTTGTCTACTTTTTCGGTGGGCTATTGGCTTATTATTGATTATCCCACTCAATCTGTTGTCAATCATTGCTCCAATGTTACAGCAGCTGTCATTATCAAAAATGGATGCCAGTACATTCTTACTAGGTTTTGGTGTCAAATGAAGCAATGGAGGGAATTAAAAGAACAACTTCCTAACTCTGGCCCCCAGGGACTGCCTCTCCCTCATGTAGTTTACCCTGAAGGAAACCATTTCCCCGTCCTCTCCAATGTTTCATTTGGGATGGAGGGAGCGAGATATGGCACTGGATGACTGGAGAAAGGGACCGATTGCTCAAGGAGAGCAGCGGCCTGGTTTATTTCTCTTCCAACCCAATGTCCATGGGATTCTCCTCCTCTTGCTTCCTCTCAAATGGGAATGTAGGAGAAAGATTGGTTTTTAGTTTGGGCTTCAACTCCAAGACAGGGATTTTCGAGCAAAAAATTATTTGTTTATTCCAAGAGGCCCACATTGTAATATCTGTTCAGCCAAATATGATTGTATAACACTGATATGAGTGTATTCCAGAATGAATTGCTCATGTAAAGCAAATGTAAAGCTTGGCTCATGAAGTTTAACATCTGCTGAATCAGCTGGTCCAGAAACGTAGAGCGGTAGCGCGTCATACGGCACTCATCCTGTTAGCAGGTACAAATCATAAAAGATTCAATGTTAATATTCATTTCCTTTTCACTGAATGTAAAGATTTTTTTTTATTTAGAAGATTTAGACACAACTTTTCAGATAACCACATTGGGTTTACTGTTGTCGTGGTTGGGAGAATTTCCTGTGAAATAAGTTAAGCGAGTAGTTTGTGAGATTTTAAGGTAGAAAACTTTTTGTTGTCGCGTTTTGGGCATCCCAAGTTTGAGTCCCGCTCGAAGTTTTGTCCGTGTCAAAATTTTTGCTTTGCGGTTGTTCGTGAGCAATGAGGTCAACCGGTACCAAAGTCTTAGCCAAGTTGAAATCCAATCTTGTGCTGTTTATACTATTGTGTTATTGTTGAGCACCATAAAGTTTCCTTGCAACATATTCCAAGTGTTCTAAAGCTGTTCCATTGTTTAATGTGAGGTACAGATGAATATTCAAGTCATTAAATTGAAGTTCACTTAAACTCTTCTCTCCGCTGCAGCTGACAGTCATCCTCTGTTTAGCTTTCAGTTCCGTTACAACAGTCAAGACAATGAAAATCTATCCAGTATGATTCACTGTTCCTATTATTATACTTGATCTGAGGATTAACATAAGTGGTTTTTCATAAAAGAACTGTATCTTTCTGGATTTTAGTGCGGTTTCTAAAGCATGTTACTTTCTACCGGCTGACTGTTAGATCACAACAATGGAGTAGAGCACTATGACTGGTTCTTCACATGCACAGTAACTGAAATTTAAAACCGTTAAAAGAAAAGGCTCAATCTATCACACAGATATAATAGTAATAATAAAACACTACGCATCTTCGCACTACAAACTTTTCTATGCAGAGCGTTGCGTGCTGTGACTCTGTGTTGCTTCAAGTGTATCATTCTGCAGACCAGATGCGCATAAGCACTTTCATGTTATAATACTTTTGCGCAATGATTATTAATACCCTTTCTTTTGTTTGTTTTTTCAACTAAATATTCCACTAACCTAGTTTATAGAAGTATTTTTATCATTAAAATTATATATTCATTCATTTGTTGTTTTTCTTTTGTCAGTGAAGTTGTCTTTGTGGTAGATTGTTTAAGCCACAAAAGAGTGATGACCAGGTCAACACACTGAGGTATTCGTTTGTTAAGTGATGACGTAAGAAGCGCTGTTTCCGGGTCCAAGCTTCAACTCGCTTCACTTGAGAATACGACCTCAGCAGCCGTTTATGAGCACTGTTTATTCATATTAATAATTTAAGCTAAACGCTTTCAAACTTACGATATACACTACAGTCTCCGTGCTCACAGTGTCCCGAACACAAATAATTTTTATATATTTTATTTATATTTTCATTGTCTGGCTTTCTGGGACTTCGGTATGGAGTTAAATGTTACGATTATAACTTTTTCGCTAGTATTCTATAACATTGTGAGTTTATATTAGCACCTTTTGTTGTTTTCTCGTTGTAACTGATAGAGCGTTTGGACACGGAAGCGCTGCTACGTGACGTCAGACTTAACAAGCGAATAGTAATTCTATACTGATTAAAAAAATAATAATAAAGAGCGCTGGTATCTGCTGGTACTCAGATTTTCTGGTATCAGATCTGGTTCAGTTCTGGAAAAGTGGTAATAAGCCAGATCTAGTTTTATATGCTGTTGATGCTGCACAAGCGTTAATTTTTAAAATACGACTAAAAAACATACACCGCTTTTAACCAGTCGGTTGGTAAAAAGTCTTAGCTATGGTATATGTTATACAATGTAATGGACTTTTAATGTTGCACCTGCAAATGATGTAACAATGCATCCGATAAAAAAAAATGATAAACGATAAACGGCCCTTAACCAGCGTAATTGTACAAACCAACTACAAATCAAAAGTTTCTCGTTTGGCACATCCCTGTCTTTAAATTGAGGCCTCTTATCTATTTATTATGTAATGTGTCTAAAGAAAGACACTCGGCACACAGGATGTCACGAGCTCTTGTGTGTCAGGTCATGTGCAGCGTCGAAGGACTCCTGTAAGCTGTCTCTGGCGAAACGTAATACTGTTACCTTCTCACATGGATCCCTACTTGAGGTTTAATAAGCTTGCTTGCTTGAAAGTTTCCCTACACTACTTGGGTTTCAGGAATCGAGTAGCACTTGATATGTACAGGTCCCACTGTGTGTGTGTGTGTGTGTGTGTTTGGTTGCCGGTTGTCCCAACCCCCCGTACCCCCTCTGAGAGCTGGGCCTTTGAAGCACACACCAGCTGACCGTGCCAAATCAGCCAATGTGTGCTGTGAGGGTTGTGGAGTGGTCTGTTTGCATGTGTGCCCACCACCCACTGAACCAAAACGCACCAGGGTCAGCTTGCTACAAATTGTGAAGGATTTGAGTAGATGTATGCATGTATGTACTGCAGGTTTGTTTATGCCCGGGTATTCATGGGTATGCATGTCACACATTCAGTGTAATCTTTTGGGTTTTGAATTCAGTAAAACAAGTTCAGACCTTGGCAGAACCTTGAATGTGGTGCCACCAATTCTTTTGTTTGAATGATGGTCCTTGATATTGAAAGTTATTGAGATTCGGCTTCCTCAAGACTCTACTCTTAAGTATCCAGATAGAAATTTGCCGCCTATTGTTAATGGGAAAGTGCCCGGGCAACATTGCTCAAAAAGCTTGACACGTGTGTCATCACCTTAAGGTTTCATCTAGGTATTTATAATAATTGTCACTTAAGATAATACACCAAGTTAAGATTATCAATAAGAATAATAAATATAATCTTAAGTAATAACTAGTAATACATTTAGTAGAATCCCAATTTAAAATGGTATTATCATAATTTGCATCAACAATAATCATTTAATATTAATAATTCTACTACTATGACTACTACTAATTAGTAAGAATACACTATCAAACACACAAAATAATACTTATTACAAGGGATGTAACGATACACTCAACTCCCAATTTGATTCACGATTCAATTTTCTCACTGTTATTTTTTTTTTACAAAATGAGATTGAAGACATTATACAGAAAATTGACATTTTTAAAACAAACCCCAAATCAAACAAGTTACACAAATAAATAAATAAATCTCTTAATATGAACAAACTAAGGCTTTTTCTGTGCTCTTAACATTCAAAATTAGAGGGAACCACTGGATTTTAGTCATGATCCAAACAAAGATGCAGCACACATTTGGCACGAGTAGTTTTTAATCTAAATTAGACTATAGTTTCGAAAATGGAAGCGAAACAGAATGGTCCGACTTGAGTTTTAGACCTTTTTCTTTAACGCAGAAGTAAACATATGAGGAAGACTTCCAGTTCATTAGCAGCTAAAGGGAAATAACGAGAAGAATAACAACAATGTGCAGTAAATGATTAAACCGTTTGCATTATAAACCACTGTGTTCCTAATTAAGACAACACATTCAAATAATATGGTAAGACGCACACATTTTCAATATCAAGCAGCAAAACAATCGTTCTGTACGGCTAAAAATAGCTGGACGCGAATGAGACCCAGAAGCCAGACTCCTGGAATTAACAAATGGCCCCGCCCATTTTCACAGGAAGAAAAAGGTGTATACTACATAAAACAGATCTGATGAAATGACAGACGGGCTGAATGAGATGCAGATTCACTCTCTGACAGCAGGTGGCATTTATGAACTGCAATGATGCAGCGTTTCCTTGGTTACCGCTGTAAACAAAGCAGCGCAGTGCTTATGAACACTACTTTAAAATGCATTGTTCAGAGGCGTGAAAAAGTACAACGTAAACTTTTCTAAAGATAGTCAGCTCCCCTCAGAGATGCATTCATATAAACTCCTCCTCCAATTGGCTCACGGTTAAATGTTAAATGTAAAGATTTTTTTTATTATTATTAATAATAATAATAATGCGTAATACACTTGTTGTTTTTATCAACAGAAATATTGCATTTAATAATTGTTATTAAGAATACACCTTTATTATTTCAAAATAAATAAATAAAAATGTAACATTGGACTATTTTTGATTAATTTTTATTTACAAAAAATATTAATGTCACTTGTTAATCCATGTCTAGCCATATATAGTGACTAAAATATCATAGAAACTTGAAGGGTGGCTCCTTTTACCTCGACCATTAAAACCTGGATACTTGTGTTTGCAGTTCTGTCCGCTGACACCCGTTTGAAGCCTACAGTAGAGCTCACAATTTCAACTAGTTGTATTTATACACTGTGTGTGTGTGTGTGTTTTCTACATGCCTGGAGTCTTCTGTTCCAAACAAAGGACGGATTAGCAGCCTGTGCCCCAAATCAGTTTATATGTTGTTTGGCTGCGTTGCAGATGGAAGCCTAACTGTAACAGGCTTTCAGTTAAATCCGATATTCTCAAATAAAAAACATACTGAGGGTACATTTCATTTGCTGGTGCATGAGGTAATCTTGCAATAACCCCCCCCCCCTTTTTTTAACCACTTAACCAATGAATACATCATTGAAATGTGTCATGGAGGTGTATTTAGTAGTTGAATGTGAAAGCCATACAGCACCGGTAGAGATCTTGGGTATTGGTGTTGCATTGCTCCATTGAGTGGTTCTGTGTTTTATCCCGTATCATTGGAAAACAATGTGCCATTACATCCATCCGCTTCCCTGATGCATGTGTTATTTCTTCCAGGCACGTATCAAATTCCCCATGGACTACCCGTACTCTCCTCCTGCCTTCAGATTCCTTACCAAGATGTGGCATCCTAACATCTATGAGGTTAGCTTACACAAACCCAATCACAGTGCAGCGTGATCAGCATTTGTTTGGAAAAAAATAACACATTTATATATATATATATATATATTTGACATGCTTTGACACTAGCAAATATATGTTACCTTAAAAAAATGTAGTGCACTAAATTGAATATATTATATTTTGAATATGGACATTAATATACAGATTTCTGCGCTGAAAATCAGGCATTTTTAACCTAAAAACAGTTCAGACCAATTTCGAGGGTATCAAGTGAAGTTTTGTTTTAAATACTGCTTTTATATAATAAAAATAGCTTTAAAGCTTTTCAATAAAAATCAGTTAAATAATAATGTAAATAAATGTAAATACTGACATTTAAATACTGATAATTTTTTATATATATTTATATTTAAATGTGGATAGAATTTACTAATGGTCTTTAGACTTTTAAACACAAATGTCAAGGTTATTATAATTACAAACATTGAACTTAAACATGTAATTTAAAAGCCTATTTCAGTCATTTCTACTGAATCAGGTTAATAGATCATTCAAAAAAATAACAAATAAATAAAAAGACAGTAGATTATTCACAAATTAATTATTTACATCTATTTAATCGTATCTTTACAATATTTTATGAAACTAACCATGATTTTCTATGTTATCAAAAGTAAGCATGGCAGATATTTAACAAGATATACTGGTAAACACATTATTTCAGAATGGCGATGTATGTATTTCCATCCTGCACCCGCCAGTGGACGATCCCCAGAGCGGAGAACTGCCGTCAGAGAGGTGGAACCCAACACAGAATGTCAGGTACAACCAAATTATCAAAATTAGACAGCAATGTTCTACAGATTCGTAATCCAATGTCAAATAGCAGTTCATTGTGCAGTGTCTTTTGTGATTCTTTGCACAATGCCTTTTCTTGTCTGTCTGTTATGCCTCAACAGTTTGAGATCAATAAGCCAAAGAGTCTGGATTAGTTTAATTAATCAGCTGATATCTGTTTCCCTTTCAGAACGATCTTATTGAGTGTTATCTCCCTGCTGAATGAGCCCAACACCTTCTCGCCTGCCAACGTGGACGCCTCCGTCATGTACCGCAAATGGAGGGACAGTAAGGGGAAAGACCGCGAGTATGCAGAGATCATCAGGTACGAGAAACTTTTTTTTATCCATTTACACGCACATCTTTTATTAGGGTTGGGCCTCAGGCATCATGGTTTTGAGCCGATGGTGCGAAAAATCTAATAATCATTGAACTTACAATCTGTGAAGGAGTGGAAAATGTTCAAATACTACATTTAAATTAAAAAACTTTACGTACGTTTATAAATAAATACACAAATTCAGTAATTTTCTGTCAAAAACTGTCACTAATTTCAGATGCTGTGCAATGAGATCAGTCCGCCATTTAGTCAGGTTATGCCGTCCCATAACGCAGTCACATGACTTTTTGATGCACATGGAGGAATTTATTTGGCAAATGTGTTTCCATCTCCTGTTATTCGCATTAATCCTTTTTCGCACAAGTCTAAAACCTCCAAGTAAATGTAAAAACTTTTTTGCGAATTAAAAGCTCTTTGTTTCCATCACTCAATTTCGACAGAGACAGAAATCATGTCTTTGTGGCAGTTCTGTGATGATTTAAGCGATAATAAAAGACTCTTTCGCCTTACAAATGGATATTAAAAGCAAAAATGCTACAAAATTCACATTTTATGAATGTGTCTTGTAGAGAAAAACGGACACTATTTTTGCAATTGGCACCCCAAAATTAGCATGAAACCAGTATTAGTTTTCATTCAGTGAATATGATGTATGAGATATGCAAGTGAATATATAAATACATCTAAATCTATGAATGCATAGCATTTGTTTTGCATTTTTTCATGTGTGCACTTAAATGCATGTTTTGGTCCGGTTCACAGGAAGCAGGTTCTAGCCACCAAAGTCGATGCAGAGCGGGACGGGGTCAAGGTGCCTACCACGCTGGCCGAATACTGCGTCCGTACCCGCGCCCCACCTGCCGATGAGGGCTCCACCTTATTCTATGATGACTACTATGATGATGAGGAGTTAGACGACGATGATGAAGAGGAGGGTGAGGATTGTTGCTATGATGAAGACGACTCTGGAACAGAGGACTCTTGACAAGCAGCGCCCAAGCTTTCTGAAATCTCCGCTTTGGTTTTCCGTTTGGTTTTGTAGCTTTTAAATCAAGTCAAGAGGGATGTTTATTTTCTGTTTGAAGCTCTGAGATCCACAACAAATCATGAAGGGGCAAGAGATGAACTCTTTACGTCTGTTCAAGCAGCAAATAGATGTTGCAGTCAACTCCAAACCGAGACGCATTGTTTTTTTTTTAAAGTTTTGTCTGGTTTTGGGGTTAGGTTGGGTTCAACCAATCAGTGCGAAACAGTCCAGCCTATGTTTATTTGATTCTCGATAAACAACTTGCCTTTCAAAGGCACCTGATCTCAAGTTTTCAGTGTCTGAGATTCAACAGTATTCGTGACTTGGGTGAGGGGAAAAAAGTAGCTAATAAACATTCTCAGGGCTACTTCTCTTTCTTGCACGCTTTCTGTAGCCAAGGACTGAACAAGCTGACTGATAAATGGATGAATTACATCTAATTTTCGTCTACTTTTTGGACTTTAATGTTTCATTTTATTTGCCAACAGGCATGTCTTATTTGTGTTTTGTTCTTGATTTTATGGGGTTGCGATGTATTGCGTTTGAATCTTCGCTACGTTTAGCTACTCTTTGACATTTGTTGGTATTTTAGCTGTCATATATGCTTTTTCATTTTAAAGCTTTGTGGTGACGCTTTATTTGGCACCTAAAATCCTCCTCAGGAAAATGGACACAAGACTTTGGTGAGTTTGTGGCTGACCTCTTGACCCAAACAGACTCTTTAAACGCTTTTGGGCCACTTTCTTTTTTTGTTCTTTTTTTTTTTTCTTCTCCTTCTACTTTTTGTTATGCTTTGTAAATCTATTTAAAGTCTGAATAAAGATCTTTATTATAATTCCTGTAATACAGTTATGTTGATAAATGTAATTCTATACAAAATTGGGTTCCTGTATATTTTGGTGACTGCCAACTTTTACCCAAAATACCAATTGTGCCACTAGAGGCCAGCAGTGGGCTTCTTATGGTTACAGTTTTGTTACATTTATCAGTCTATCCTATTCCAAACCATAGCTTATGCTCTTATCTACATGATTTTTGAAAATGTTATTAATTTGCTGCATTTTATTCCAAGTAAAGCAGCACAAAATCAAGTAATGCCATTATGTCCATTATTGTTGGATATTTAATTGTGGCAAAATAGATCATGACATGTCTAAAGTTCCAAAATCACTGCATTCACAACATGCTTATGGCATAATTCCTTTCTATATGTCAAGTTAAAACAACTTACTTCATAGTACAGTGCAAGTGAAGAAAAGGCATATCCTAGTCAGCCATTCCATGAGGGAAAAAAATGGATGTAAAGGGTAAATTTGCATTTAAAAGCCATTGATCATAAGTGGTAGAGCTTTCATTAGAATGAAGAATGAATGGAGTTTGCTTCATCACTCATATGCCAAGATCTATCCTTTGACAAGATGTCACTGCAGTCTGGAGGTCTGCGGCTCAACTATGATATCGACAGACCTGGCTTGAAGGTCAGCTAAACCGAAAGGTCTTTGATTGGAGGCAACACAGCATAAAGCACTGATGATATACAGTATCCCATCTCACTGTCCCAGAGCCCTTGTTAAAAACGGTTCCATTTTTTTTTTAAAGTGACATTTTAATTAAAAGAAATCATGAACATTACAATTTTTTATTCAAATTTTAAATCCAGTAATCATAAAAAATCTCACCACATAACCACATTCTGTGTTGTGTTGAGACTTTGTGCTTCTTTACAGGCAGAGCTACTGCATATGAAGCATCTTTAACCCATTATAACAAGGTCTTGCTTTCCAGACAGTAGTGTTGTTCTCACCCACTCCACGAGTGTAGCGGATTGGCGTGATTCAGCGGAGAGGGTGATGGGAGAAACCTGAAGTCTCCCCGGAGGGTATAAGTGTTTCGCTGTCTCCAAGGAAACCAATGATGGGGAATGGAGTGTAACAAAAACCCTACGGTGAAATGAGTGAGCGGTGTTTATTCCCTTCCACACCTTGCGTTTGACAAAGAACATAAATGAATCCATGTGAGCCCTACATAACTTGTTGGAACACTGAGTACTCTGGGCCTTTTGTCTGTCCACTTTTGACCTTTATTTGTATTTTTTATCATAGATATTCCAGATTTTTATATCTGTCGAACAGAGCCATCCACCTAAACCCTTTAAATACAGCATCAAGTCCGAAATCGTTGCTTTTTCTCAATTTGCCAAAGAGAGCTATGTGCTGATATCAATATTTTCATTTCATTTAAACAGACTTTTTGTTTAGCTTCTCCCAAAATTATTGTATGGCATCACATGAGTCATATATACTTGATTATATTTGTAGTTTTTCTGCATCGTTTTTGAAGCAGTATTTATTTATTTTTTATCGTGCTCCGGAACAAAGAAGGTCATACCAGTTTTGGAATACGGTATTTTTGTGTGAGAGTACATGTACACAACTCTGTGTCTCATTCTGTTCCTGGAGAATCCAGCATCACCCGGGGTTTCTTTCTCCTCAGGTCACTATTCGGAACCTGTTCTATTCCTGCTCCTGTAAAAATCTATTTGTTGCCATAGATATGGCAAGGTCTCCAGGGAAACCAATGGTCAGATCACGGTAGAAGATAGGCAAGTGATTTTAATTAAATTAAGTCAAGTGCTTTTGTGCTCTACTGACTTCACTTTTTCGGAACAGTCAATTTTAGCAATGACTGAGCAACTAACAAGCGATGATGGAGTAGCCCACCTATTTTGTACATCCTGAGTACAAATCAACTTTAAACTTTACTGTCTAACTGAAGGCTACTTAAAGCCTGTTGCTATTGATAAAGCTAATTATATAAGCCAAATGCAGCAATGGCCAATAATAATTATATTATAATTAATAATTAGGTAATTGAACGATTCTGTTTCCGTTTTCTCGGTAAATGAATATATAAATATTAAATATATAGCTAAATATTAATGATTACAACTCACAATGTCTGTTTTAATTACGTTATCATATGAACATCCAGAAACACTGAGAAGAATGAACAAACCTTGTAATTTCTCGGTTCATTGCGACTCGGCACCTTGCGGTTCAGTGAGTCCGAATTCTGTAAACGCTCGGACTCGTGTGTGTTCGGATCATTTAAAAGAGAACCGACTCTTAAGAGTCATTAGTTCGGGAATCAGAATCGTTTTTGATTCCCTATAAAGAATCTAATTTGAACCGGGTCACATATTAGTGGTGTGACTGAAGACCCATACAATACGAACTTAAACACTTTGGAAACTTGTCAGTCTTGTGCACATTAAACCAATACGGGAACCGACATATATAAAAATCTATATGGAAGGTTGTGAATAAAAGCTGGTTCTCGTTACCGGCTTTTGTAAACCTAACTTGACGTTATCAGCCTATCATCTTAATATTTGAAATCATAAGTCTTTTTTCAAACGGTCACTGTGTTTGTGTGTGTGTTTTAAAACCCAGCATTCGGTTTTGATTGTTTAAAGTGCTCTGTTTCTCGGAATCGATACATCTTTAATCGGAAGAGAATCGTTTCCTCTGATTGGCTCGTTCAGGCGCGCGCGTCTGCAGTAGGACTATATAAGCGCAACAGGCGACCGGCGGATCTGAACCTCTCTCACCGCAGCCTGGGGAAGAGAAAGACCACACACTAATGAACACTGTGAAGGTGAACACTGTACTGTGAGGATTCGCAGAGAAGAGGAAAATCATTTGCAAATCCAGTAAGTCATTTACTCTAAATGCAACAGGTTTAAAAGTTTACTTTTCTTAAACTTCATTCTGAAAAAAAAAGATATGTTAGACGGTGAATATGAATTAGAAATGACTGATTTATTTTATACTTTTTATACAAAAAGTAGACACTTGAGACATTGAAGAAAAGCATTCACATTTAAACTCGTCAAAGATGCTGTCTTTGTCTTGTTTTCTTTTAGTAAATGTAGTTGCAAACCAGTTAAATACACAATTAAGATGCATTCACTGTCATTTTCTGTGCAGGTTCAGTTACAAGCACTTTTGAAACCGGTACAACTTCATACAGTTACCATTTTTTCTCTTGTAGATGTACAGCTGGTGCAGATGTTACATATTAAATGCTAAGAAAAAACCCAGTTGGTTCAAATTATGATTTTTTTATATGCGCAAGCCACTGCTAAGTGTAATTTATGAATTCTGTAAAAAAAAAAATAGTCCTATATATATATATATATATATATATATATATATATATATATATATATATATATGAGTGTAATTTGTCAGAGTAGTGCAACATGTTGTTTCCTGTAAATTCGACCTCCGTTTTGATATGTAATAATATTAATTAAAAATAAGAATAATTTTTGTTATTCTTAAGTTTGTTTTAACCAAACATTTAATTGTTTTCTGTTCTGACCTGGATTGCCCCAGACTGCATATGTTAGATGTCACCCTTATCTGAAGTGCCCAGTGAAGGTCTCTTCAGAGCCTCTATTAATGAGCTGATAACATTAATCAGGTGGAACATAAGGGGAAATTGTCCAGTGATTGGGTTATCCAGGACCAGAACCGAGAATAAAAAGGGGGGGGGGGTATCATGGAGTGTCCAGAGAGCGAGAGCGAGGAAAATAGGGATTTTTCTTTGTCTATAGTCAAAGTTTTTCAAAAATCACTTGAGTTGTTGATCTTAAACATGTACATTTGATATAAACAATTTCATAAATAATTGTATTTGAAAATGTACTAAATATGCACTTTAGTGATTTCTAAAAATGCCATCTCACACCAAGTCTATGAACTGTTAATGAGCTTCATGTGCTAACGTAGTTTTATTCAAGTCTAGAATGTTGCGCACATGGAAATTAAGGGGGTAAGACATAAACTTCTACCCACCTTACAAAAAAGAAAAGAAAAAAAAGGTGGAGGAATCTTAATCCGTTTTCACTTGAATGTAAACAGATGTTTGGAAACGGAGTGTTCATATTTTCCTGAAGAGATGTCCATAACAACAGTGCACTTAAGCACTTTTCATTAAAATGGAAAGAATATTGACAAAACATTTGACTATTCATTTACTTACTGTGTTTGTGTTTGTAAAATGTTTGGTCATGTAAGATTAATTTCACAAATTTAATTTTCAACCCTCAAAAGTCCCCCTTGAAGGTCAATTGTAAGTTATTAATAGCTGTGTGTACTTGGAGCTCATCATTGAATGTTCAGTTGCTTGTGGTTACAGGCATCACCCAGCGGGTTTAGCCCAGAGGGAACATGTGGGTTCTGGAGAAGATCCGGGACTCGGTTGAAACAAATGTGCTCCGCCAAGGAGAAGCGGGTGACAAAGGGAAGGCCCCAGTCTATAGCAATGTCCTCACACCTGATAAGATTCCAGATTTCTTCATTCCCCCAAAGCTGGTAAGCTGTCCACCAGAGACCGAAGCTTCAGACGTCAAGTCCAAAGAAAGCCTGAGACCCTCAGCATCAGAGCAAACCATCAACAACAAGAAGATCAGCAGTCCTCGTAGCCCACGATTAGTCAGCAAGTTGGCAGGGGATACCAAAAACCTTCTTCGGGCGGCTAACCGCCACATCATTCAGATCGAGAGCGCGGATGACGTCGTAGCAGACGACACCAACGCTGACCCTCAATCCCAGACTGCCATGTCACTTCCTTACATTCCAAAGACTCAGACTTCTTATGGTTTTGCCACGTTGATGGAGAGTCCCCACACCCGGCGAAAAGAGTCCCTGTTCCATTGCGACCACACCAGTCCAGTTACGTCGCCCAATACCCAACGCAAGTCCCAAAGCAAGAGCAGCAACGAGGGGAATCACCTCAACCCTCCAGACTTCAGCACCTCTCACATAAACCCCTACCGATACTTCAGCGGTGGCGAGAGCGACACTTGCTCTTCGGCGGAGTCGTCCCCGTTCAGTTCGCCACTGCTCTCTCGTTCCGCCTCTTTACTGAAGATCTTTACCCATGAGACACAGGCCAAGGTCGCCAAAGGCAAGCGGACATTTGCCAGACATAGTTCCGTATCTACAGACGAATGCAGCTCAGCGGAGCCCAGTCCTAATGTTCCTAGACGGAGCCAGTGTTCCTCCTTGCAAGCTGGTGGAGCTATGGACCATCTTCATGGTTCGGACCGTCAACACAAGGAGCACACCATCAACATGCACAAAGGAGGCACTGTCAGACTTTGTACAGACTATGATGTGGGTACAGCCCGTCTGCGAATCCGCATTATGGCGGCCGAGGACCTGTATGATCCTATATTTGACATTAAGAGCATCAACTGTTGTGTGTCGCTCTACCTCAATCCAGGCAAGTTGCAGAAGCAGAGGAGCACCATCATCAAGAACAGCCGCAATCCCATCTTCAACGAGGACTTCTTTTTTGATTCGGTGACTTCGGCTCAGATAAAGAACCTAGCTTTGAAGATCAAGGTTGTGAATAAAGGCACTAGTCTGAAAAGAGACATGCTGTTAGGTGAACGGGAGGTCCCTTTGTGCAAGCTCTTGTCTGGATTTTAGGCCTTCAGAATGGGACACTGTCTTCAAAGGTGGAATAAGGTCTTCTGTACTAGATATGTTCTTTATCTTTTATGTAGCCTGATGTGGTTAATTTATTATTTACAGATTCAGAAACAACGATCACCATCTGCTTAAGATCAAAGTATTAGCATAGCTCCAAATTTGTTGCCTGTAAATATAGAAGTCTATAACAAAGTCTTTTTGTAAGTTTACTTGGGTACAGTATCTTGGTTGTTCTACGCATTTAGTCTAATTAAGATCAAGCGTTTACCTTTTTGATTGTAGACCTGTTGTCCTTTGAAGCTACACAATGGCCCTCTGTGCTAATGTTAGCTTTGATGCATCTCCTGATTAATTTGGAAGACAAATAACCAGAGTGTGCAATGTTGCGTCACACTGCATGTGTTGGCGTCAGATTTTGGCGTAAACTTGTAAATGCGATTGTATTCTTGCAAATGTGCGGAATGTCATTTGGTGAAACCCGAAAGCCTTACTAAAGAGAAAAATGTTTTATTTTTTGCATGTTTAGATTTGCTCAGACTGAGCATCTTTATCTTTATCTATTTGTTGGATATCATATAAAATGAGTGTTCTAGCTTGAACGCGTTGACAAACAGGGTCATATGAAATACTTTCTTTGAAAGACTTTCCATGCACACTACTTACCTAGAGGAAAGTACCAAGTAAAATTTCAATGAACATTAACGTTAATATAGGAAGATCAGAATTCCAATCCTGTAGCCAAAAATGTAATGGTAAAATGTATATGGTGATCATGAATGAATGGATGGATGTATGGATCTTTCCTTTATGACTCGAGATATTAATAGCTAAATAGCTATTAAATTATTGGAAAGAATATCTAGCCTACTTCGATGATTCATATTAAATAATATAAATTCAGTAAGTGTTTATTAACTTTTTGGCTCCGCTTTTGTAGATAAAGAGAAGAAAATGCATTTTTGAGGTAATGAGGCAGCTAGTTCTCATTAAAATGCTATAGCTGGTTGGTTACAAAGGTGATGCAGGGAATGGACAAGAACATATATTTATGATCTCTGGATTGTGCAGTAATTATTTGAGTGCAAAAAAACATATGAAGATTTTCATTTATATTCAAGTTTCATTAAGTCATCAATGTCCTAAACCACTCGAATGCTGGAGTCTTCCTGTTTTAACAGGTTTTCTTTTTCTTTTTCTGCAAAATGGAAAAAAGTGCCAATCCTATGTACCTGATGTAGAAGTGATCTGTTCACCTGTTGTTTAGTGTGATTTGTTCACAGTGTATCCCGTCATCTCTGGTGTTTGTAATTTGTGTGCATGGATAATATTTTCACTGTGGTAATCAACCTCTAATAGTTTTTGAAGTGTGAGCTGTTTGATGAAGATCTCAGTGTAATTTATTTCTGCACCTTTGCATGAATGTTCAACTGGGGTATTTGTATCTTAAATGGACAGCTGGATGGTTTTGCAACTCATGAAAGAAATAATAAAAATAACACATTTGTGTCCATTTTGCTTTTTTATTTAATAGTTTGATCAATGTACTTCAATTTTAACACTACTGATACTCTGGTGGTGCATTTTGTAAACCAGTAAGGATGGTGGGAAGTCTCTTTAGTTATTATTACATGATTTGCTGTAATGTTTCATGTGTGGATAATGAATTTATACTAAGGAAGGAAATTGTCAGAATGGTCCAAATGCAAATGTTAGTATATCCATATAACTGATATATTAAAATATTAGTATCAAATCAAGGTGGTTATGACTTTCGAAATTAAAGCAATTGAGCAATGAGCCATTGTTATGAAATATGTGTATCTGAGACCTCTGTCCCCTAAAAAGAATGTGACCTCTATGCTATGAGACAACAAAATGTAACACAATACATGTCTATGGTCACTAAGGGAATCCTTTCCAGAAGTTTTTGGGGCTTCTAAGAAAAGGTTTCTCAGCAAACAGAAATGTTCAAAAGGGGCTGAAAAGACCAGGCATCTCTTTCTGGTAAACAGATAACAGCAGAGGGTCATCTGTCTTCGCTGTCCGCCTGGCCTCCACCTCATTAGGCCAGAGGAAAAAAGGAACAAGAGAGCCAAACAGAATCGGAGCAGAAAGAAAGGCAGAGAGGTAGAGCACACGTTTTTCCAAATGAGCCATCCATAGTTTCACCCCTCTCTCTGATCTTGTCTCTATGACAGCCATATTAAACAACCCATTTCTGCCTCTTTTCTTAAACTTTCCTGTTTGGATTCAATGTCCTTTCCAGTGAGTAATGCCCATAGTAGCATCTTCAATTAACATTTCATACATACGAATAACATTAAATTAGTGATCGACCGATATATCGCCAAAGCCGATATATCAGGCGATATTTGGCATTTTCATATATCGGCATTGGCCAATAAGTTTTCCTATTTGGCCAATGCTTCTGAGGAGGGACTTTTAGTTTGATGGCATTGAGAACAGCAGCGAATAAGAACAAAGTGCTCAGATTCTTCCTCTTGTTCCCTGTTACAGTTCTGTCCAAGGATTTCCAAGATATCGGCATTGGCTGTCAAAAAAAACTATATCGGTCAATCATTACACTAAACACTAATCTACTACAAGTGTCACTAAAAATACTCATTTAGCTGCCTTCAAGCCATGTCACGTGATATAGCCTATATATATATATATTTATATATATATATATATATATATATATATATATATATATTCAAATATGTATATATATTCAAATATGTATGAATAAAGAAGACAAAAATCACTATTTAAAGAGATAAACTTAATTACTGAATGTCTTGTTATGCCTGCATTTCAAAACTTACTGTAAAAATTTATAGAAAATTATTTTTTAGAAATCTTGAAAATTTATAAACTATTTTAAAATATGACCAATAAATCCATCCTTTATTTCTCTAGTTGTCATCCTCACACTGATCTCTCCTGTCACCTGATTATTTTCAGAAACTGAAAAAAAAGACATTTCTAGCTTTAAAGGGTCATAAAGTTTGTATTAACATAATACCATTAGTGAAATTTGTAGCTAATCACAAAATTTGTCAAAATTTTTTTTATATTTAATAAAAAATGAACAAATTTCTTCTGGGGTCTGAAATTGAGGAATTTGGGTCAATACTGCTAATTAAACAATATTTTGCTGAATGTCATTTTGTGTCGGCACCTTGGCTGGTTAAGGAATGTCATGAATAAATGTGACAATAAAAACACTTGCATGTGGCAGTGAATCCCTGTTTTAATAAATTATTTATTGAATCATTCAAATCAAACCATTCGTTCAAAACGGCTGATTCAACTAGAAACGAAACAAGTGAATGGACCATTGAATCACTGGCTCATGTGATTAATTTAAAAACAGATTCATTCAAGAACTCGTCAGCATAGTCACATACAGCACAATGACATCATGTCACGCTATGTCTGCAAGATGTCTGTTAAAGATCTCTTCATCTGGAAAGCATCTGTTGTGTACAAACATCTCTAAGATGTCAGTTTTACGTACATTCTAAATAATAAACATTTTTTTAAAAATTCTAAACGTCTATTTGACATCTGAAGGACAACGTCCTAAAGACGTACTGCAGATGAGCAAACACTCTAAAAAATACATCTTGAAGATGTCAAATAGATGTCTCTGTGATATACATGTGCTATCAGGGTATTAATTTATTTGGTAAGCAGCTGCATTGATTTTTAAGATAACTAATATATATGTGTGCCAAATAATGCATTTTATTCTAATTGATACTTATGTTCATTTGCGTCTACATGATAAAATGTCTCTTAAGACATTGTTTCATTTATCACAAGAAATGGCACATTATTCAGGGGCATACAACATACTTCCTCACGACTTGTGATTAAAAACCCTTCAGTCTTTATCAACATAGTGATTTGTTCAAGACTTTTTTTGGGACATTATAGTCGGCTTTGTGTAGGATTAGACTTGCTACAGCCTTACTCCACCTCTGACATGATGTTCTTTGAAAATGCCCTCTCACACAATTCAGAAATAGATTTTTTTTGTGTGTGTATTATATTGGAAGCTGGGGTAATATATGTATTCTGCTGGAATTAGATTTCCAAATGGTTTTTCATAATAGAATGATAGAAAGGGATTGGAAATCAGTGCTTTTCTGAATACATTGTTATTTTGTTTAGATGTTTTCGGCTTTTGGAAAGAGTCCACAAGAAATCTGCAATTTTTTATCAGATCATCAGACCTCTGCCATATGTTTTTTCTCTATTATCATCAAGGGCAGATGTTCCTGGGGTTTCCATGGGAACGCATGTCAATCTGATTTAAATTGGTTTATTGTTGCCTGTAGGTAGCAATAAAGCTGAACTGAGAGGAGGCCTGTGATCAAGTGAGCTTCATTGCTCAAGCTGGATGGAAAGACAAGAAAAGACAATCTAAGACAGTACAGGTCATCTTAAAAGGTCAAGACTGTCGAGAAGTGCAAATATCACTGTTGTCTATGTAAGTGATCCATCTGCAAGAGTATTCTGGATAAATAGTGAGTTCTGTAATATTCCAACCTACAAGCTGAAAGTGTAATTAAATGTTTTAAATTTAAATATATACAGGTGCTGGTCATATAATTAGAATATCATCAAAAAGTTGATTTCACTAATTCTATTCAAAAAGTGAAACTTGAATATTCATTCATTACACACAGACTGATATATTTCAAATGTCAATTTCTTTTAATTTTGATGATTATAATGGACAACTAAGGAAAATCCCAAATTCAGTATCTCAGAAAATTAGAATATTGTGAAAAGGTTCAATATTGAAGACACCTGGTGCCACACTCTAATCAGCTAATTAACTCAAAACAGCTGCAAAGACCTTTAAATGATCTCTCAGTCTATTTCTGTAGGCTACACAATCATGGGGAAGACTGCTGACTTGACAATTGTCTAAAAGACGAGCATTGGCACAAGGAGGGCAAGACACAAAAGGTCATTGCAAAAGATGCTAGTTGTTCATAGAGCTCTGTGTCCAAGCACATTAACAGTCAATGGAATTAGTGAAAAAGATCAACTTTCTGATGATATTCTAATTATATGACCAGCACCTGTAAATTAAAGAGTAATAATTGTAATATTATTTTTTAATATTACATTTAATAAATATAGTATTTTATTGTATTTATATAATATTATATTTTATGTAATACTTTTAGTATTTTACAGCAACATATCTAAATATGGTTCTGTACATTTACCATATTCATAAACCACGTATGTATATAATACTTCAAATAGTAAGTAAATGAATTAATAAATACCCCTTACTAATGCCATGGTACTTTAGGCTATTTATTTATTATATTTATTTGTATATTTTCTGTAGAATACTCATGAATAATTGAAAGGAGATATACGGCAGTGGTAAGACATTTTGGACACTAGACCCACAATCATTGTTCGTTGTTCATTTTTCCAAGCTGGAACAAACTGTTCCTGTTGCAGTTCATCCTGCTTGATATGTCAGACCATCTTGAATGGCCGTCTCTCCCCATTTCATTCCAGCACATGCAAAATAGACAGGCAGCAGCCCCTTCACTTGCTCCCCAACTCTGTTGTTGCCATAGCAATCCCCCAGCCAATAAGAGCCCTTATCTTTTGCTCCCTGAAACTAAGGGAAGCACATGAATATGTGGTCTCAAGGCAGTGGAGATGATGCTGGGTCTTTCTTCTCCACAGTGGGCTTCTGAATGCAAACATTTTGAGCTGTTTAGATAAAGTTTTTACTTTTAAATAATTTTGCCTGTACAAATCTTGTAATTGCGTACTGAGGCCACCCCTAAAGGCGTGATTGCAATTTCATCTACATTTTGCAGGCTAAAAATCGTCCGATTTCTATTGTTGGAAAATGTGGAATGTCTTAAGCACAGCTCGCACTGAAGTAACTTTCAAACCAAGCAGCTTTCTCTTGGTCAGAGTGTTGCAAAATCTGTATTGGGAAATCTTTTGAAATTCTTGATCGCGTAAATTTTTCACTGGATTTCGCCAAACAACGTTTAATGTGACCACACCTTAAGCCTCTATAATAGAGACAGTCTTCCTTCAAAAAATGGCACAATAGGACATTTGTATATTTGTACTTGTCCTAATTACAACCTCTAATTTGTCCTCATTTCACCCTCTAGAGTGTAAGAATAATGACGCGGTGTTGCATGTTACCCTGGGATCAAAACCATGATCCTTTTGCTTCTATAATGCAAAAATGTTTTAACAATCAAGCTACACAAATACCAAATTGTAATGCAGAAAAAAAGAGCATAATGCATTAATCCGAAAGTTTCTGTGGCATTTCCTGCTGTCAGTAGGGCTGCTAATTTAGTAAACGCTCCTATGGGTCGTATTTCATGGAAGAAACAACCTATACGGTTGTATGGGCTGGAGGACATGTTGCTATAATATTATGGTCTGCAACGGAATAAAAAAAATAAATAAGAAAAACAAGCAGTTGCGAATTTATCTCAAATGCAGTTTTAGTGGGGGAAATTTAAATTGCGAGATATACGTTTAGAATTCCTGCATTTTGCATTCTTGCATTTTCAAGTTTACATCTCACAATTTTGAAAATTTTATCAGAACTGAGTCTACATCTTGAAATCCTGAGAAGAAAGCTCAGAATTGTGAGATATAATCTGAAAAGGTCAGAATTGTAAGAAAAAAAGTCACAATTACCTTTTTAATTTTTTAAACCATATATGCTATAGATGCCCTATTAGTGTCTATTTCTATGGATGGCTATATGTAGGCTGTCCGCCATATTGGAATGGTCCAAGCAGGTTCGTGAAAACTTGAGTGCAAGTGGTCTGTGATCTGCAACCCCAGTTAAACGCATACATGGATGTCTATGTATGCAGTAGACTTCAGCAGATGATTTTGCTAAACTAACACAATACAACAAGATGAAGCCATTAGCTAACACGACATTGTTACACTCCATTGACTCCATAATCACTTTATGGACACCAAACGCTCAGACTTTTTTTTGCCGAGGAAAGAAACTTTGGAGCAACATCACGGTGAGTAAATTATATGAGTAAAACTTTTCATTTTGGGGCGAACTGTCCATTTAAGTGGGAGCTTTTGGGGCGCATTGCTGACCTCAACGCAAGTTTGCGTATCCAAAATTTCAGTTTGGCTGAAATATTACGCTTCAAGAGGCCGTTCCATTTAGAACGTCATGACGAGAATACAAATCAGCTTCCAAATCAAAATCCATCTCAATACTGTATTCAAACCCTCCACTGTTTCCACGTGAAAGCGCTCAAATTGCAATCAACGCTTTCCCATTTTTCCCGGTAAGAAACGGGGCGAGATGAGAGTGTAGTCTTTGTTTGCGGTTAGGATTAATCAGCATCGATAAAATGTGGAGGGATTAATGGGACACCTCGCCGTTGGCATGGAGACGCAGTCGACGCGGACACCTGTGAATTAATAACCGCCTGGGCGAGCAACAGGCAAAGCTTTAATTAGAGTGAGGGGGAACATGATGCACGGAGAAACTTTGGCATCCCTTTTAACGCACTGCTTCCATAAAATCAAAGAGAATTATCTCACAATTGAACAGGTGTCCGAAGCCTCAGAGTGCCAATATCCTCTCAATCGTTTATGTTATTAAAAACATGCACAATATTAAGTGTCTGTTTGCAGTCGAACCCCTGATTTATTAAGAGCAAATTGAGACATAGTACAGTTAGATATCTCTTATTTCTTATATTGTTTCTTCCAAGTTAATGGCTGTGTTCCAAAATCTAGTGAGCTACCTAAGTAGGAAGCATTTTGAGACATGCTAAAGATATTTTAAAGGGATAGATAATCTAAAATCACTTAACATGACACACTTCACTTTTAAATGAAAATTCTTCATTTATTCACCCTCAGGTCATGTCCTTTGTGAATAAAACATCCCCAGAATGCAGTGCAATAATAAAAAAAATTGGATTCCAACATGGTAAAGGAGGTTGCTGATTATAAAAATACTTAATCACAAAAACTGAATAAAATGGTTCAATCTAATTAAAACTGACTACTTATGCCAACATTTATGCTTAGTAGAGTATCACGTCATTATCATTAGCTTAGCAGCACGCTAAGAAACATTCTAAACAATGAGCTCAGTAAAATAATCCAAGATGGTGGGCGAAGTAATTCAATGTAGAGAAGTTTCATAGACCATGGTAAATCTCATTTTAAAATGAATTATTTTACTCAACATTTGGTGTGGGCTATGGATGTTTATGATAATTAGAGTGCTGAATCGTTAGCTTAGTAACATGCTAACACCAAACTGAAATATTGTATGTTCAGTCTCTGCCATTATTAGTATTTTGCTGCCAATGTAATTTTCAAAATCGGTAATTCTACAGTTCTGTGTAGAGTTGAGGTCATATTAACAGTTGTTCATTGTACTTTAGCGGGTGAAATCCAATCATTTCAAGAGGAATCCACACAATTGGGAATTTGGCGAAAGATATGCGCACACAGATTTCACAAAGGTTTCAAAGTTGGTCAAGCAAAATCACTTGGTTTGAAAGTCACTTTTTTTCACCATTTACAATAACATGAACCTTTTTTGTCCCCAAAATCTCGCTAATGTGACCACACCTTTAGAACATAGCCGTGTAGGTGGGTTGAACACAGCAAGACTGTTGCTGATGCCACATACATAAAAAGCACTTAATTACGAAGAGTTCCCATGATAATGCTGTTAACTGGCACAGTACTGTGGACATGTGAATCAGTCCATAATGCATCTGGGATTCTGAGGTTTTGTTGAAGAAAAGCCAGTAAATGGGATTTATTTGTTGCTAGGCCACTATTGTGACAGGCTGCTTTGACGTCATGCGCGATATAGATGGAAACTTCCACTTTCTCTGACCTCTTATCAAGAGTGAGATATTCTATGAGGAGGACAGCTGAGTTGGAACGATGCATTTTACTTTCTTTTATCTCATACATGAAATCTTGAGGTGCCTTTTTTTATCATTTGATTTGACTTGCCTGCTGCCCTGGACAAGCCAGATAACTTGAAACCATAGGAGAAATAGTTTTGCCTTTTATGAATGCAGCTAAAACTTAATCCTTTTTTCTTTTTTTCAAGCCAGCACTTTTGGGGCTTATACATTAAAATAGAAGTTTCTGGCACATATAGGAAAAAACATAAAAGCTAGAAAAAGACAGTCATCAAGAGATGCTTAATCTTCAGAAAGTGTTATAGGAGACCATACTAAGTAATTTTTTTTTTTATTAGATTTAATGTATTTTTATATAAAAAATATAAAATTACATTTGATATTTTCTGTTCATTTTATATGAGGGATTTGGAACATGATTTGTAATCTTCTAGCAATAAACATTATATATATATATATATATATATATATATATATATATATATATATATATATATATATTTATTTATTTATTTATTTACATTTATACATACACATATGTATATATTCTTTTTTTAATAAATTATTGTTAACAATAATTTGTTATGTATTACTATAAAATGTAGAAATCATTAAATTAATAATTAAATATCTGAAAAAATATTAATAAATACCTGTTGTATTTCATATTTGCTTTACCTTATGGTAATTGTTATGGAAGACCAAATTTCTCAAAAGTAAATTATTAAATAAATTTTGAAATATTTAAATACATTGCTAAAAAACTGTTCTCAGAAATTAATAAAAAATTATATAATTGTGATTAAATATAGTGATCATTTATTTTAATGCTGATAAAAAAAAATAGTACAAATTTGGTAATTTATCCACCATGCTATAGAAAGTG